>NW_027514733.1:0-132292 GCF_048772815.1 Callospermophilus lateralis | reverse complement strand
CTGCAAACGAATGCTACAACCTAGAAGAACAACACTTGGCCATCCACGTTTGATTGGTGTACTGATCAATACTTGAAAGAATCATGAAGATTGGATGAAAAAATATATGTTGAGATTTCAGGAGACGGTAGTTTTTTGGAAGCTTAACAACGCCTTTCATTGAAAGTGTTATTTGCCAGTCTCTGCTTAAGGCTACATCAAGAGGAAACAAACCTTAGAGATAGAACGTAGAACTACTTTATTATGTCAAGTTTCAAGAAGCTAGCACAAACCATGTTTGATTTAGAGTTCGAACTGCATCTGTCAATATAGGAGAAAACAGAGTGAAAACTAAAAATTCAAACTGTTACTGCAAACGAATGCTTCAAGCTAGGAGAACGAAACTTGAACATCCACGTTTTATTGGTGTACTGCTGATTACATGAAATTATCATGAAGGTCGGAAAAAAAAATATGTTGAGATTTCAGGAGACTGTAGTATTTTGGAAGCCTAACAACGCCTTTCATTGAATGTGTCTTTCGTCAATCTCTGCTTAGGTCTACATCCAGAGGAAACAAAAAATAAAAATAGAATGTAGAACTACTTTACTGTTTCAAGTTTCAAGAAGCTAGCACAAACCGTGTTTGATATAGAGTTCGAACTACATTTGTCAATATAGGAGAAAACAGAGTGAAACCTAAAAATTCAAACTGTTACTCCAAAAGAATGCTTCAATCTAAAAGAACTAAACTTTAGCATCCAAGTGGGATTGGTGTACTGATCATTACTTGAAAGTATCTTGAAGATTGGATGAAAAAATATATGTTGAGATTTCAGGAGAATCTAGTGTGTTGGAAGTTTGGCAACCCCTTTCAGTATAAGTGTTATTCGCCAGTCCCAGCTTTAGGATACAAGAGGAAATAAACCTTAGAGATAGAACGTAGAACTACTTTATTGTGTCAAGTTTCAAGAAGCTAGCACAATCCGTGTTTGATTTAGAGTTCTAACTGCGTCTGTCAATATAGGAGAAAACAGAGTGAAACCTATAATTTCTAACTGTTCCTGCAAACGAATGCTACAACCTAGAAGAACAAAACTTGGGCATCCACGTTTGATTGGTGTACTGATCAATACTTGAAAGAATCATGAAGATTGGATGAAAAAATATATGTTGAGTTTTCAGGAGACGGTAGTTTTGTGGAAGCTTAACAACGCCTTTCATTGAAAGTGTTATTCGGCAGTCTCTGCTTAAGGCTACATCAAGAGGAAACAAACCTTAGAGATAGAACGTAGAACTACTTTATTGTGTCAAGTTTCAAGAAGCTAGCACAAACCATGTTTGATTTAGAGTTCGAACTGCATCTGTCAATATAGGAGAAAACAGATTGAAAACTAAAAATTCAAACTGTTACTGCAAACGAATGCTTCAACCTAGGAGAACGAAACTTGAACATCCACGTTTTATTGGTGTACTGCTCATTACTTGAAATTATCATGAAGGTCGGAAAAAAAAATATGTTGAGATTTCAGGAGACTGTAGTATTTTGGCAGCCTAACAACGCCTTTCATTGAATGTGTCTTTCGTCAGTCTCTGCTTAGGTCTACATCCAGAGGAAACAAAAAATAAAAATAGAATGTAGAACTACTTTACTGTTTCAAGTTTCAAGAAGCTAGCACAAACCCTGTTTGATTTAGAGTTCGAACTACATTTGTCAATATTGGAGAAAACAGAGTGAAACCTAAAAATTCAAACTGTTACTCCAAAAGAATGCTTCAATCTAGGAGAACTAAACTTTGGCATCCAAGTGGGATTGGTGTACTGATCATTACTTGAATGTATCATGAAGATTGGATGAAAAAATATATGTTGAGATTTCAGGAGACTCTAGTGTGTTGGAAGTTTGGCAACCCCTTTCAGTATAAGTGTTATTCGCCAGTCCCAGCTTTAGGATACAAGAGTCAACAAACCTTAGAGATAGAACGTAGAACTACTTTATTGTGTCAAGTTTCAAGAAGCTAGCACAAACCGTGTTTGATTTAGAGTTCTAACTGCATCTGTCAATATAGGAGAAAACAGAGTGAAACCTATAATTTCTAACTGTTCCTGCAAACGAATGCTACAACCTAGAGGAAAAAAACTTGGGCATCCACGTTTGATTGGTGTACTGATCAATACTTGAAAGAATCATGAAGATTGGATGAAAAAATATATGTTGAGATTTCAGGAGACGGTAGTTTTTTGGAAGTTTAACAACGAGTTTCATTGAAAGTGTTATTCGCCAGTCTCTGCTTAAGGCTACATCAAGAGGAAACAAACCTTAGAGATAGAACGTAGAACTACTTTATTGTGTCAAGTTTCAAGAAGCCAGCACAAACCATGTTTGATTTAGAGTTCGAACTGCATCTGTCAATATAAGAGAAAACAGAGTGAAAACTAAAAATTCAAACTGTTACTGCAAACGAATGCTTCAACCTAGGAGAAAGAAACTTGAACATCCACGTTTTATTGGTGTACTGCTGATTACATGAAATTATCATGAAGGTGGGAAAAAAAAATATGTTGAGATTTCAGGAGACTGTAGTATTTTGGCAGCCTAACAACGCCTTTCATTGAATGTGTCTTTCGTCAGTCTCTGCTTAGGTCTACATCCAGAAGAAAAAAAAAATAAAAATAGAATGTAGAACTACTTTACTGTTTCAAGTTTCAAGAAGCTAGCACAAACCGTGTTTGATTTAGAGTTCGAACTACATTTGTCAATATAGGAGAAAACAGAGTGAAACCTAAAAATTCAAACTGTTACTCCAAAAGAATGCTTCAATCTAGGAGAACTAAACTTTGGCATCCAAGTGGGATTGGTGTACTGATCATTACTTGAAAGTATCATGAAGATTGGATGAAAAAATATATGTTGAGATTTCAGGAGACTCTAGTTTGTTGGAAGTTTGGCAACCCCTTTCAGTATAAGTGTTATTCGCCAGTCCCAGCTTTAGGATACAAGAGGAAACAAACCTTAGAGATAGAACATAGAACTACTTTTTTGTGTCAAGTTTCAAGGAGCTAGCACAAACCGTGTTTGATTTAGAGTTCTAACTGCATCTGTCAATATAGGAGAAAACAGAGTGAAACCTATAATTTCTAACTGTTCCTGCAAACGACTGCTACAATCTAGAAGAACAAAACTTGGGCATCCACGTTTGATTGGTGTACTGATCAATACTTGAAAGAATCATGAAGATTGGATGAAAAAATATATGTTGAGATTTCAGGAGACGGTAGTTTTTTGGAAGCTTAACAACGCCTTTCATTGAAAGTGTTATTCGCCAGTCTCTGCTTAAGGCTACATCAAGAGGAAACAAACCTTAGAAATAGAACGTAGAACTACTTTATTGTGTCAAGTTTCAAGAAGCTAGCACAAACCATATTTGATTTAGAGTTCGAACTGCATCTGTCAATATAGGAGAAAACAGAGTGAAACTAAAAATTCAAACTGTTACTGCAAACGAATGCTTCAAGCTTGGAGAACGAAACTTGAACATCCACGTTTTATTGGTGTACTGTTGATTACATGAAATTATCATGAAGGTCGGAAAAAAAAATATGTTGAGATTTCAGGAGACTGTAGTATTTTGGCAGCCTAACAACGCCTTTCATTGAATGTGTCTTTCGTCAGTCTCTGCTTAGGTCTACATCCAGAGGAAACAAAAAATAAAAATAGAATGTAGAACTACTTTACTGTTTCAAGTTTCAAGAAGCTAGCACAAACCGTGTTTGATTTAGGGTTCGAACTACATTTGTCAATATAGGAGAAAACAGAGTGAAACCTAAAAATTCAAGCTGTTACTCCAAAAGAATGCTTCAATCTAGGAGAACTAAACTTTGGCATCCAAGTGGGATTGGTGTACTGATCATTACTTGAAAGTATCATGAAGATTGGATGAAAAAATATATGTTGAGATTTCAGGAGACTCTAGTGTGTTGGAAGTTTGGCCACCCCTTTCAGTATAAGTGTTATTCGCCAGTCCCATCTTTAGGATACAAGAGGAAACAAACCTTAGAGATAGAACGTAGAACTACTTTATTGTGTCAAGTTTCAAGAAGCTAGCACAAACCGTGTTTGATTAGAGTTCTAACTGCATCTGTCAATATAGGAGAAAACAGAGTGAAACCTATAATTTCTAACTGTTCCTGCAAACGAATGCTACAACCTAGAAGAACAACACTTGGCCATCCACGTTTGATTGGTGTACTGATCAATACTTGAAAGAATCATGAAGATTGGATGAAAAAATATATGTTGAGATTTCAGGAGACGGTAGTTTTTTGGAAGCTTAACAACGCCTTTCATTGAAAGTGTTATTTGGCAGTCTCTGCTTAAGGCTACATCAAGAGGAAACAAACCTTAGAGATAGAACGTAGAACTACTTTATTGTGTCAAGTTTCAAGAAGCTAGCACAAACCATGTTTGATTTAGAGTTCGAACTGCATCTGTCAATATAGGAGAAACCGAGTGAAAACTAAAAATTCAAACTGTTACTGCAAACGAATGCTTCAAGCTAGGAGAACAAACTTGAACATCCACATTTTATTGGTGTACTGCTCATTCCTTGAAATCATCATGAAGGTCGGAAAAAAAAATATGTTGAGATTTCAGGAGACTGTAGTATTTTGGCAGCCTAACAACGCCTTTCATTGAATGTGTCTTTCGTCAGTCTCTGCTTAGGTCTACATCCAGAAGAAAAAAAAAATAAAAATAGAATGTAGAACTACTTTACTGTTTCAAGTTTCAAGAAGCTAGCACAAACCGTGTTTGATTTAGAGTTCGAACTACATTTGTCAATATAGGAGAAAACAGAGTGAAACCTAAAAATTCAAACTGTTACTCCAAAGGAATGCTTCAATCTAGGAGAAGTAAACTTTGGCATCCAAGTGGGATTGGTGTACTGATCATTACTTGAAAGTATCATGAAGATTGGATGAAAAAATATATGTTGAGATTTCAGGAGACTCTAGTTTGTTGGAAGTTTGGCAACCCCTTTCAGTATAAGTGTTATTCGCCAGTCCCAGCTTTAGGATACAAGAGGAAACAAACCTTAGAGATAGAACATAGAACTACTTTATTGTGTCAAGTTTCAAGAAGCTAGCACAAACCGTGTTTGATTTAGAGTTCTAACTGCATCTGTCAATATAGGAGAAAACAGAGTGAAACCTATAATTTCTAACTGTTCCTGCAAACGAATGCTGAAACCTAGAAGAACAAAACTTGGGCATCCACGTTTGATTGGTGTACTGACCAATACTTGAAAGAATCATGAAGATTGGATGAAAAAATATATGTTGAGATTTCAGGAGACGGTAGTTTTTTGGAAGCTTAACAAAGCCTTTCATTGAAAGTGTTATTCGCCAGTCTCTGCTTAAGGCTACATCAAGAGGAAACAAACCTTAGAGATAGAACGTAGAACTACTTTATTGTGTCAAGTTTCAAGAAGCTAGCACAAACCATATTTGATTTAGAGTTCGAACTGCATCTGTCAATATAGGAGAAAACAGAGTGAAAACTAAAAATTCAAACTGTTACTGCAAACGAATGCTTCAACCTAGGAGAACGAAACTTGAACATCCACGTTTTATTGGTGTTCTGCTGATTACATGAAATTATCATGAAGGTCGGAAAAAAAAATATGTTGAGATTTCAGGAGACTGTAGTATTTTGGCAGCCTAACAACGCCTTTCATTGAATGTGTCTTTCGTCAGTCTCTGCTTAGGTCTACATCCAGAGGAAACAAAAAATAAAAATAGAATGTAGAACTACTTTACTGTTTCAAGTTTCAAGAAGCTAGCACAAACCGTGTTTGATTTAGAGTTCTAACTACATTTGTCAATATAGGAGAAAACAGAGTGAAACCTAAAAATTCAAGCTGTTACTCCAAAAGAATGCTTCAATCTAGGAGAACTAAACTTTGGCATCCAAGTGGGATTGGTGTACTGATCATTACTTGAAAGTATCATGAAGATTGGATGAAAAAATATATGTTGAGATTTCATCAGACTCTAGTGTGTTGGAAGTTTGGCAACCCCTTTCAGTATAAGTGTTATTCGCCAGTCCCAGCTTTAGGATACAAGAGGAAACAAACCTTAGAGATAGAACGTAGAACTACTTTATTGTGTCAAGTTTCAAGAAGCTAGCACAAACCGTGTTTGATTTAGAGTTCTAACTGCATCTGTCAATATAGGAGAAAACAGAGTGAAACCTATAATTTCTAACTGTTCCTGCAAACGAATGCTGAAACCTAGAAGAACAAAACTTGGGCATCCACGTTTGATTGGTGTACTGACCAATACTTGAAAGAATCATGAAGATTGGATGAAAAAATATATGTTGAGATTTCAGGAGATGGTAGTTTTTTGGAAGCTTAACAACGCCTTTCATTGAAAGTGTTATTCGCCAGTCTCTGCTTAAGGCTACATCAAGAGAAATCAAACCTTAGAGATAGAACGTAGAACTACGTGATTGTGTCAAGTTTCAAGAAGCTAGCACAAACCATGTTTGATTTAGAGTTCGAACTGCATCTGTCAATATAGGAGAAAACAGAGTGAAAACTAAAAATTCAAACTGTTACTGCAAACGAATGCTTCAACATAGGAGAACGAAACTTGAACATCCACGTTTTATTGGTGTACTGCTGATTACATGAAATTATCATGAAGGTCGGAAAAAAAAATATGTTGATATTTCAGGAGATTGTAGTATTTTGGCAGCCTAACAACGCCTTTCATTGAATGTGTCTTTCGTCATTCTCTGCTTAGGTCTACATCCAGAGGAAACAAAAAATAAAAATAGAATGTAGAACTACTTTACTGTTTCAAGTTTCAAGAAGCTAGCACAAACCGTGTTTGATTTAGAGTTCTAACTACATTTGTCAATATAGGAGAAAACAGAGTGAAACCTAAAAATTCAAACTGTTACTCCAAAAGAATGCTTCAATCTAGGAGAACTAAACTTTGGCATCCAAGTGGGATTGGTGTACTGATCATTACTTGAAAGTATCATGAAGATTGGATGAAAAAATATATGTTGAGATTTCACGAGACTCTAGTGTGTTGGAAGTTTGGCAACCCCTTTCAGTATAAGTGTTATTCGCCAGTCCCAGCTTTAGGATACAAGAGGAAACAAACCTTAGAGATAGAACGTAGAACTACTTTATTGTGTCAAGTTTCAAGAAGCTAGCACAAACCGTGTTTGATTTAGAGTTCTAACTGCATCTGTCAATATATGAGAAAACAGAGTGAAACCTATGATTTCTAACTGTTCCTGCAAACGAATGCTACAACCTAGAAGAACAAAACTTGGGCATCCACGTTTGATTGGTGTACTGATCAATACTTGAAAGAATCATGAAGATTGGATGAAAAAATATATGTTGAGATTTCAGGAGACGGTAGTTTTTTGGAAGCTTAACAACGCCTTTCATTGAAAGAGTTATTCGCCAGTCTCTGCTTAAGGCTACATCAAGAGGAAACAAACCTTAGAGATAGAAGGTAGAACTACTTTATTGTGTCAAATTTCAAGAAGCTAGCACAAACCATATTTGATTTAGAGTTCGAATTGCATCTGTCAATATAGGAGAAAACAGAGTGAAAACTAAAAATTCAAACTGTTACTGCAAACGAATGCTTCAAGCTAGGAGAACGAAACTTGAACATCCACATTTTATTGGTGTACTGCTCATTCCTTGAAATTATCATGAAGGTCGGAAAAAAAAATGTTGAGATTTCAGGAGACTGTAGTATTTTGGCAGCCTAACAACGCCTTTCATTGAATGTGTCTTTCGTCAGTCTCTGCTTAGGTCTACATCCAGAGGAAACAAAAAATAAAAATAGAATGTAGAACTATTTTACTGTTTCAAGTTTCAAGAAGCTAGCACAAACCGTGTTTGATTTAGAGTTCGAACTACATTTGTCAATATAGTAGAAAACAGAGTGAAACCTAAAAATTCAAACTGTTACTCCAAAAGAATGCTTCAATCTAGGAGAACTAAACTTTGGCATCCAAGTGGGATTGGTGTACTGATCATTACTTGAAAGTATCATGAAGATTGGATGAAAAAATATATGTTGAGATTTCAGGAGACTCTAGTGTGTTGGAAGTTTGGCAACCCCTTTCAGTATAAGTGTTATTCGCCAGTCCCAGCTTTAGGATACAAGAGGAAACATACCTTAGAGATAGAACGTAGAACTACTTTATTGTGTCAAGTTTCAAGAAGCTAGCACAAACCGTGTTTGATTTAGAGTTCTAACTGCATCTGTCAATATAGGAGAAAACAGAGTGAAACCTATAATTTCTAACTGTTCCTGCAATCGAATGCTACAACCTAGAAGAACAAAACTTGGACATCCACGTTTGATTGGTGTACTGATCAATACTTGAAAGAATCATGAAGATTGGATGAAAAATATATGTTGAGATTTCAGGAGACGGTAGTTTTTTGGAAGCTTAACAACGCCTTTCATTGAAAGTGTTATTTGCCAGTCTCTGCTTAAGGCTACATCAAGAGGAAACAAATCTTAGAGATCGAACGTAAAACTACTTTTTTGTGTCAAGTTTCAAGAAGCTAGCACAAACCATGTTTGATTTAGAGTTCGAACTGCATCTGTCAATATAGGAGAAAACAGTGAAAACTAAAAATTCAAACTGTTACTGCAAACGAATGCTTCAAGCTAGGAGAACGAAACTTGAACATCCACGTTTTATTGGTGTACTGCTGATTACATGAAATTATCATGAAGTTCGGAAAAAAAAATATGTTGAGATTTCCCGAGACTGTAGTATTTTGGCAGCCTAACAACGCCTTTCATTGAATGTGTCTTTCGTCAGTCTCTGCTTAGGTCTACATCCAGAGGAAACAAAAAATAAAAATAGAATGTAGAACTACTTTACTGTTTCAAGTTTCAAGAAGCTAGCACGAACTGTGTTTGATTTAGAGTTCAAACTACATTTGTCAATATAGGAGAAAACAGAGTGAAACCTAAAAATTCAAACTGTTACTCCAAAAGAATGCTTCAATCTAGGAGAACTAAACTTTGGCATCCAAGTGGGATTGGTGTACTGATCATTACTTGAAAGTATCATGAAGATTGGATGAAAAAATATATATTTAGATTTCCGGAGACTCTAGTGTGTTGGAAGTTTGGCAACCCCTTTCAGTATAAGTGTTATTCGCCAGTCCCAGCTTTAGGATACAAGAGGAAACAAACCTTAGAGATAGAACGTAGAACTACTTTATTGTGTCAAGTTTCAAGAAGCTAGCACAAGCCGTGTTTGATTTAGAGTTCTAACTGCATCTGTCAATATAGGAGAAAACAGAGTGAAACCTATAATTTCTAACTGTTCCTGCAAACGAATGCTACAACCTAGAAGAACAAAACTTGGGCATCCACGTTTGATTGGTGTACTGATCAATACTTGAAAGAGTCATGAAGATTGGATGAAAAGACATATGTTGAGATTTCAGGAGACGGTAGTTTTTTGGAAGCTTAACAACACCTTTCATTGAAAGTGTTATTCGCCAGTCTCTGCTTAAGGCTATATCAAAAGGAAACAAACCTTAGAGATAGAACGTAGAACTACTTTATAGTGTCAAGTTTCAAGAAGCTAGCACAAACCATGTTTGATTTAGGGTTCGAACTGCTTCTGTCAATATAGGAGAAAACAGAGTGAAAACTAAAAATTCAAACTGTTACTGCAAACGAATGCTTCAACGTAGGAGAACGGAACTTGAACATCCACGTTTTATTGGTGTACTGCTCATTACTTGAAATTATCATGAAGGTCGGAAAAAAAAATATGTTGAGATTTCAGGAGCCTGTAGTATTTTGGCAGCCTAACAACGCCTTTCATTGAATGTGTCTTTCGTCAGTCTCTGCTTAGGTCTACATCCAGAGGAAACAAAAAGTAAAAATAGAATGTAGAACTACTTTACTGTTTCAAGTTTCAAGAAGCTAGCACAAACCGTGTTTGATTTAGAGTTCGAACTACATTTGTCAATATAGGAGAAAACAGAGTGAAACCTAAAAATTCAAACTGTTACTCCAAATGAATGCTTCAATCTAGCAGAACTAAACTTTGGCATCCAAGTGGGATTGGTGTACTGATCATTACTTGAAAGTATCATGAAGATTGGATGAAAAAATATATCTTGAGATTTCAGGAGACTCTAGTGTGTTGGAAGTTTGGCAACCCCTTTCAATATAAGTGTTATTCGCCAGTCCCAGCTTTAGGATACAAGAGGAAACAAACCTTAGAGATAGAACGTAGAACTACTTTATTGTGTCAAGTTTCAAGAAGCTAGCACAAACCATGTTTGATTTAGAGTTCTAACTGCATCTGTCAATATAGGAGAAAACAGAGTGAAACCTATAATTTCTAACTGTTCCTGCAAACGAATGCTTCAACCTAGAAGAACAAAACTTGGGCATCCACGTTTGATTGGTGTACTGATCAATACTTGAAAGAATCATGAAGATTGGATGAAAAAATGTATGTTGAGATTTCAGGAGACGGTAATTTTTTGGAAGCTTAACAACGCCTTTCATTGAAAGTGTTATTCGCCAGTCTCTCCTTAAGGCTACATCAAGAGGAAACAAACCTTAGAGATAGAACATAGAACTACTTTATTGTGTCAAGTTTCAAGAAGCTAGCACAAACCATGTTTGATTTAGAGTTCGAACTGCATCTGTCAATATAGGAGAAAACGGAGTGAAAACTAAAAATTCAAACTGTTACTGCAAACGAATGCTTCAACCTAGGAGAACCAAACTTGAACATTCACGTTTTATTGGTGTACTGCTCATTACTTGAAATTATCATGAAGGTCGGAAAAAAAAAATATGTAGAGATTTCAGGAGACTGTAGTATTTTGGCAGCCTAACAACGCCTTTCATTGAATGTGTCTTTCGTCAGTCTCTGCTTAGGTCTACATCCAGAGGAAACAAAAAATAAAAATAGAATGTAGAACTACTTTACTGTTTCAAGTTTCAAGGAGCTAGCACAAACCGTGTTTGATTTAGAGTTCGAACTACATTTGTCAATATAGGAGAAAACAGAGTGAAAACTAAAAATTCAAACTGTTACTCCAAAAGAATGCTTCAATCTAGGAGAACTAAACTTTGGCATCCAAGTGGGATTCGTGTACTGATCATTACTTGAAAGTATCATGAAGATTGGATGAAAAAATATATGCTGAGATTTCAGGAGACTCTAGTGTGTTGGAAGTTTGGCAACCTTTTTCAGTATAAGTGTTATTCGCCAGTCCCAGCTTTGGGATACAAGAGGAAACAAACCTTAGTGATAGAACGTAGAAGTACTTTATTGTGTCAAGCTTCAAGGAGCTAGCACAAACCTTGTTTGATTTAGAGTTCTAACTGCATCTGTCAATATAGGAGAAAACAGAGTGAAACCTATAATTTCTAACTGTTCCTGCAAACGAATGCTACAACCTAGAAGAACAAAACTTGGGCATCCACGTTTGATTGGTGTGCTGATCAATACTTGAAAGAATCATGAAGATTGGATGAAAAAATGTATGTTGAGATTTCAGGAGACGGTAGTTTTTTGGAAGCTTAACAACGCCTTTCATTGAAAGTGTTATTCGCCAGTCTCTGCTTAAGGCTACATCAAGAGGAAACAAACCTTAGAGATAGAACGTAGAACTACTTTATTGTGTCAAGTTTCAAGAAGCTAGCACAAACCATGTTTGATTTAGAGTTCGAACTGCATCTGTCAATGTAGGAGAAAACAGAGTGAAAACTAAAAATTCAAACTGTTACTGCAAACGAATGCTTCAACCTAGGAGAACGGAACTTGAACATCCACGTTTTATTGGTGTACTGCTCATTACTTGAAATTATCATGAAGGTCGGAAAAAAAAATATGTTGAGATTTCAGGAGCCTGTATTATTTGGCAGCCTAACAACGCCTTTCATTGAATGTGTCTTTCGTCAGTCTCTGCTTAGGTCTACATCCAGAGGAAACAAAAAGTAAAAATAGAATGTAGAACTACTTTACTGTTTCAAGTTTCAAGAAGCTAGCACAAACCGTGTTTGATTTAGAGTTCGAACTACATTTGTCAATATAGGAGAAAACAGAGTGAAACCTAAAAATTCAAACTGTTACTCCAAAAGAATGCTTCAATCTAGGAGAACTACACTTTGGCATCCAAGTGGGATTGGTGTACTGATCATTACTTGAAAGTATCATGAAGATTGGATGAAAAAATATATGTTGAGATTTCATGAGACTCTAGTGTGTTGGAAGTTTTTCAACCCCATTCAATATAAGTGTTATTCGCCAGTCCCAGCTTTAGGATACAAGAGGAAACAAACCTTAGAGATAGAACGTAGAACTACTTTATTGTGTCAAGTTTCAAGAAGCTAGCACAAACCGTGTTTGATTTAGAGTTCTAACTGCATCTGAAATTATTGGAGAAAACAAAGTGAAACCTATAATTTCTAACTGTTCCTGCAAACGAATGCTACAACCTAGAAGAACAATACGTGGGCATCCACGTTTGATTGGTGTACTGATCAATACTTGAAAGAATCATGAAGATTGGATGAAAAAATGTATGTTGAGATTTCAGGAGACGGTAGTTTTTTGGAAGCTTAACAACGCCTTTCATTGAAAGTGTTATTCGCCAGTCTCTGCTTAAGGCTACATCAAGAGGAAACAAACCTTAGAGATAGAACGTTGAACTACTTTATTGTGTCAAGTTTCAAGAAGCTAGCACAAACCATGTTTGATTTAGAGTTCGAACTGCATCTGTCAATATAGGAGAAAACAGAGTGAAAACTAAAAATTCAAACTGTTACTGCAAACGAATGCTTCAACCTAGGAGAACGAAACTTGAACATCCACGTTTTATTGGTGTACTGCTCATTACTTGAAATTATCATGAAGGTCGGAAAAAGAAATATGTTGAGATTTCAGGAGCCTGTATTATTTTGGCAGCCTAACAACGCCTTTCATTGAATGTGTCTTTCGTCAGTCTCTGCTTAGGTCTACATCCAGAGGAAACAAAAAGTAAAAATAGAATGTAGAACTACTTTACTGTTTCAAGTTTCAAAAAGCTAGCCCAAACCGTGTTTGATTTAGAGTTCGAACTTCATTTGTCAATATAGGAGAAAACAGAGTGAAACCTAAAAATTCAAACAGTTACTCCAAAAGAATGCTTCAATCTAGGAGAACTAAACTTTGGCATCCAAGTGGGAATGGTGTACTGATCATTACTTGAAAGTATCATGAAGATTGGATGAAAAAATATATGTTGAGATTTCACGAGACTCTAGTGTGTTGGAAGTTTGGCAACCCCTTTCAATATAAGTGTTATTCGCCAGTCCCAGCTTTAGGATACAAGAGGAAACAAACCTTAGAGATAGAATGTTGAACTACTTTATTGTGTCAAGTTTCAAGAAGCTAGCACAAACCGTGTTTGATTTAGAGTTCTAACTGCATCTGTCAATATAGGAGAAAACAGAGTGAAAACTATAATTTCTAACTGTTCCTGCAAACGAATGATACAACCTAGAAAAACAAAACTTGGGCATCCACGTTTGATTGGTGTACGATCAATACTTGAAAGAATCATGAAGATTGGATGAAAAAATGGATATTGAGATTTCAGGAGACGGTAGTTTTTTGAAGCTTAACAACGCCTTTCATTGAAAGTGTTATTCGCCAGTCTCTGCTTAAGGCTACATCAAGAGGAAACAAACCTTAGAGATAGAACGTAGAACTACTTTATTGTGTCAAGTTTCAAGAAGCTTGCACAAACCATGTTTGATTTAGAGTTCGAACTGCATCTGTCAATATAGGAGAATACAGAGTGAAAACTAAAAATTCAAACTGTTACTGCAAACGAATGCTTCAAACTAGGAGAACGAAACTTGAACATCCACGTTTTATTGGTGTACTGCTGATTACTTGAAATTATCATGAAGTTCGGGAAAAAAAAAATATGTTGAGATTTCCGGAGACTGTAGTATTTTGGCAGCCTAACAACGCCTTTCATTGAATGTGTCTTTCGTCAGTCTCTGCTTAGGTCTACATCAAGAGGAAACAAAAAATAAAAATAGAATGTAGAACTACTTTACTGTTTCAAGTTTCAAGAAGCTAGCACAAACCGTGTTTGATTTAGAGTTCGAACTACATTTGTCAATATAGGAGAAAACAGAGTGAAACCTAAAAATTCAAACTGTTACTCCAAAAGAATGCGTCAATCTAGGAGAACTAAACTTTGGCATCCAAGTGGGATTGGTGTACTGATCATTACTTGAAAGTATCATGAAGATTGGATGAAAAAATATATGTTGAGATTTCAGGAGACTCTAGTGTGTTGGAAGTTTGGCAACCCCTTTCAGTATAAGTGTTATTCGCCAGTCCCAGCTTTAGGATACAAGAGGAAACAAACCTTAGAGATAGAACGTAGAACTACTTTATTGTGTCAAGTTTCAAGAAGCTAGCACAAACCGTGTTTGATTTAGAGTTCTAACTGCATCTGTCAATATAGGAGAAAACAGAGTGAAACCTATAATTTTTAACTGTTCCTGCAAACGAATGCTACAACCTAGAAGAACAAAACTTGGGCATCCAGGTTTGATTGGTGTACTGATCAATACTTGAAAGAATCATGAAGATTGGATGAAAAAATGTATGTTGAGATTTCAGGAGACGGTAGTTTTTTGGAAGCTTAACAACGCCTTTCATTGAAAGTGTTATTCGCCAGTCTCTGCTTAAGGCTACATCAAGAGGAAACAAACCTTAGAGATAGAACGTAGAACTACTTTATTGTGTCAAGTTTCAAGAAGCTAGCACAAACCATGTTTGATTTAGAGTTCGAACTGCATCTGTCAATGTAGGAGAAAACAGAGTGAAAACTAAAAATTCAAACTGTTACTGCAAACGAATGCTTCAACCTAGGAGAACGGAACTTGAACATCCACGTTTTATTGGTGTACTGCTCATTACTTGAAATTATCATGAAGGTCGGAAAAAAAAAATATGTTGAGATTTCAGGAGCCTGTATTATTTGGCAGCCTAACAACGCCTTTCATTGAATGTGTCTTTCGTCAGTCTCTGCTTAGGTCTACATCCAGAGGAAACAAAAAGTAAAAATAGAATGTAGAACTACTTTACTGTTTCAAGTTTCAAGAAGCTAGCCCAAACCGTGTTTGATTTAGAGTTCGAACTACATTTGTCAATATAGGAGAAAACAGAGTGAAACCTAAAAATTCAAACTGTTACTCCAAAAGAATGCTTCAATCTAGGAGAACTAAACTTTGGCATCCAAGTGGGATTGGTGTACTGATCATTACTTGAAAGTATCATGAAGATTGGATGAAAAAATATATGTTGAGATTTCATGAGACTCTAGTGTGTTGGAAGTTTGGCAACCTCTTTCAATATAAGTGTTATTCGCCAGTCCCAGCTTTAGGATACAAGAGGAAACAAACCTTAGAGATAGAACGTAGAACTACTTTATTGTGTCAAGTTTCAAGAAGCTAGCACAAACCGTGTTTGATTTAGAGTTCTAACTGCATCTGAAATTATTGGAGAAAACAGAGTGAAACCTATAATTTCTAACTGTTCCTGCAAACGAATGCTACAACCTAGAAGAACAATACTTGGGCATCCACGTTTGATTGCTGTACTGATCAATACTTGAAAGAATCAAGAAGATTGGATGAAAAAATATATGTTTAGATTTCAGGAGACGGTAGTTTTTTGGAAGCTTAACAACGCCTTTCATTGAAAGTGTTATTCGCCAGTCTCTGCTTAAGGCTACATCAAGAGGAAACAAACCTTAGAGATAGAACGTTGAACTACTTTATTGTGTCAAGTTTCAAGAAGCTAGCACAAACCATGTTTGATTTAGAGTTCGAACTGCATCTGTCAATATAGGAGAAAACAGAGTGAAAACTAAAAATTCAAACTGTTACTGCAAACGAATGCTTCAACCTAGGAGCACGAAACTTGAACATCCACGTTTTATTGGTGTACTGCTCATTACTTGAAATTATCATGAAGGTCGGAAAAAGAAATATGTTGAGATTTCAGGAGCCTGTAGTATTTTGGCAGCCTAACAACGCCTTTCATTGAATGTGTCTTTCGTCAGTCTCTGCTTAGGTCTACATCCAGAGGAAACAAAAAGTAAAAATAGAATGTAGAACTACTTTACTGTTTCAAGTTTCAAGAAGCTAGCCCAAACCGTGTTTGATTTAGAGTTCGAACTACATTTGTCAATATAGGAGAAAACAGAGTGAAACCTAAAAATTCAAACTGTTACTCCAAAAGAATGCTTCAATCTAGGAGAACTAAACTTTGGCATCCAAGTGGGATTGGTGTACTGATCATTACTTGAAAGTATCATGAAGATTGGATGAAAAAATATATGTTGAGATTTCACGAGACTCTAGTGTGTTGGAAGTTTGGCAACCCCTTTCAATATAAGTGTTATTCGCCAGTCCCAGCTTTAGGATACAAGAGGAAACAAACCTTAGAGATAGAACGTAGAACTACTTTATTGTGTCAAGTTTCAAGAAGCTAGCACAAACCGTGTTTGATTTAGAGTTCTAACTGCATCTGTCAATATAGGAGAAAACAGAGTGAAACCTATAATTTCTAACTGTTCCTGCAAACGAATGCTACAACCTAGAAGAACAAAACTTGGGCATCCACGTTTGATTGGTGTGCTGATCAATACTTGAAAGAATCATGAAGATTGGATGAAAAAATGTATGTTGAGATTTCAGGAGACGGTAGTTTTTTGGAAGCTTAACAACGCCTTTCATTGAAAGTGTTATTCGCCAGTCTCTGCTTAAGGCTACATCAAGAGGAAACAAACCTTAGAGATAGAACGTAGAACTACTTTATTGTGTCAAGTTTCAAGAAGCTAGCACAAACCATGTTTGATTTAGAGTTCGAACTGCATCTGTCAATGTAGGAGAAAACAGAGTGAAAACTAAAAATTCAAACTGTTACTGCAAACGAATGCTTCAACCTAGGAGAACGGAACATGAACATCCACGTTTTATTGGTGTACTGCTCATTACTTGAAATTATCATGAAGGTCGGAAAAAAAAATATGTTGAGATTTCAGGAGCCTGTATTATTTGGCAGCCTAACAATGCCTTTCATTGAATGTGTCTTTCGTCAGTCTTTGCTTAGGTCTACATCCAGAGGAAACAAAAAGTAAAAATAGAATGTAGAACTACTTTACTGTTTCAAGTTTCAAAAAGCTAGCACAAACCGTGTTTGATTTAGAGTTCAAACTACATTTGTCAATATAGGAGAAAACAGAGTGAAACCTAAAAATTCAAACTGTTACTCCAAAAGAATGCTTCAATCTAGGAGAACTAAACTTTGGCATCCAAGTGGGATTGGTGTACTGATCATTACTTGAAAGTATCATGAAGATTGGATGAAAAAATATATGTTGAGATTTCATGAGACTCTAGTGTGTTGGAAGTTTGGCAACCCCTTTCAATATAAGTGTTATTCGCCAGTCCCAGCTTTAGGATACAAGAGGAAACAAACCTTAGAGATAGAACGTAGAACTACTTTATTGTGTCAAGTTTCAAGAAGCTAGCACAAACCGTGTTTGATTTAGAGTTCTAACTGCATCTGAAATTATTGGAGAAAACATAGTGAAACCTATAATTTCTAACTGTTCCTGCAAACGAATGCTACAACCTAGAAGAACAAAACTTGGGCATCCACGTTTGATTGGTGTACTGATCAATACTTGAAAGAATCCTGAAGATTGGATGAAAAAATATATGTTGAGATTTCAGGAGACGGTAGTTTTTTGGAAGCTTAACAACGCCTTTCATTGAAAGTGTTATTCGCCAGTCTCTGCTTAAGGCTACATCAAGAGGAAACAAACCTTAGAGATAGAACGTAGAACTACTTTATTGTGTCAAGTTTCAAGAAGCTAGCACAAACCATGTTTGATTTAGAGTTCGAACTGCATCTGTCAATATAGGAGAAAAGAGTGAATACTAAAAATTCAAACTGTTACTGCAAACGAATGCGTCAACCTAGGAGAACGGATGTTGAACATTCTCGTTTTATTGGTGTACTGCTCATTACTTGAAATTATCATGAAGGTCGGAAAAAAAAATATGTTGAGATTTCAGGAGCCTGTAGTATTTTGGCAGCCTAACAACGCCTTTCATTGAATGTGTCTTTCGTCAGTCTCTGCTTAGGTCTACATCCAGAGGAAACAAAAAGTAAAAATAGAATGTAGAACTACTTCACTGTTTCAAGTTTCAAGAAGCTAGCACAAACCGTGTTTGATTTAGAGTTCGAACTACATTTGTCAATATAGGAGAAAACAGAGTGAAACCTAAAAATTCAAACTGTTACTCCAAAAGAATGCTTCAATCTAGGAGAACTAAACTTTGGCATCCAAGTGGGATTGGTGTACTGATCATTACTTGAAAGTATCATGAAGATTGGATGAAAAAATATATGTTGAGATTTCACGAGACTCTAGTGTGTTGGAAATTTGGCAACCGTTTTCAGTATAAGTGTTATTCGCCAGTCCCAGCTTTAGGATACAAGAGGAAACAAACCTTAGAGATAGAACGTAGAACTACTTTATTGTGTCAAGTTTCAAGAAGCTAACACATACCGTGTTTGATTTAGAGTTCTAACTGCATCTGTCAATATAGGAGAAAACAGAGTGAAACCTATAATTTCTAACTGTTCCTGCAAACGAATGCTACAACCTAGAAGAACAAAACTTGGGCATCCAAGTTTGATTGGAGTACTGATCAATACTTGAAAGAATCATGAAGATTGGATGAAAAAATGTATGTTGAGATTTCAGGAGACGGTAGTTTTTTGGAAGCTTAACAACGCCTTTCATTAAAAGTGTTATTCGCCAGTCTCTGCTTAAGGCTACATCAAGAGGAAACAAACCATAGAGATAGAACATAGAACTACTTTATGGTGTCAAGTTTCAAGAATCTAGCACAAACCATGTTTGATTTAGAGTTCGAACTGCATCTGTCAATATAGGAGAAAACAGAGTGAAAACTAAAAATTCAAACTGTTACTGCAAACGAATGCTTCAACCTAGGAGAACGGAACTTGAACATCCACGTTTTATTGGTGTACTGCTCATTACTTGAAATTATCATGAAGGTCGGAAAAAAAAATATGTTGAGATTTCAGGAGACTGTAGTATTTTGGCAGCCTAACAACGCCTTTCATTGAATGTGTCTTTCGTCAGTCTCTGCTTAGGTCGACATCCAGAGGAAACAAAAAATAAACATAGAATGTAGAACTACTTTACTGTTTCAAGTTTCAAGAAGCTAGCACAAACCGTGTTTGATTTAGAGTTCGAACTACATTTGTCAATATAGGAGAAAACAGAGTGAAACCTAAAAATTCAAACTGTTACTCCAAAAGAATGCTTCAATCTAGGAGAACTAAACTTTGGCATCCAAGTGGGATTGGTGTCCTGATCATTACTTGAAAGTATCATGAAGATTGGATGAAAAAATATATGTTGAGATTTCACGAGACTCTAGTGTGTTGGAAGTTTGGCAACCCCATTCAGTATAAGTGTTATTCGCCAGTCCCAGCTTTAGGATACAAGAGGAAAAAACCTTAGAGATAGAACGTAGAACTACTTTACTGTTTCAAGTTTCAAGAAGCTAGCACAAATTGTGTTTGATTTAGAGTTCTAACTGCATCTGTCAATATAGGAGAAAACATAGTGAAACCTATAATTTCTAACTGTTCCTGCAAACAAATGCTACAACCTAGAAGAACAAAACTTGGGCATCCACGTTTGATTGGTGTACTGATCAATACTTGAAAGAATCATGAAGATTGGATGAAAAAATATATGTTGAGATGTCAGGAGACGGTAGTTTTTTGGAAGCTTAACAACGCCTTTCATTGAAAGTGTTATTCGCCAGTCTCTGCTTAAGGCTACATCAAGAGGAAACAAACCTTAGAGATAGAACGTAGAAGTACTTTATTGTGTCAAGTTTCAAGAAGCTAGCACAAACCATGTTTGATTTAGAGTTCGAACTGCATCTGTCAATATAGGAGAAAACAGAGGGAAAACTAAAAATTCAAACTGTTACTGCAAACGAATGGTTCAACCTAGGAGAACGAAACTTGAACATCTACGTTTTATTGGTGTACTGCTCATTACTTGAAATTATCATGAAGGTCGGAAAAAAATATGTTGAGATTTCAGGAGACTGTAGTATTTTGGCAGCCTAACAACGCCTTTCATTGAATGTGTCTTTCGTCAGTCTCTGCTTAGGTCTACATCCAAGGGAAACAAAAAATAAAAATAGAATGTAGTACTACTTTACTGTTTCAAGTTTCAAGAATCTAGCACAACCCTGTTTGATTTAGAGTTCGAACTACATTTGTCAATATAGGAGAAAACAGAGTGAAACCTAAAAATTCAAACTGTTACTCCAAAAGAATGCTTCAATCTAGGAGAACTAAACTTTGGCTTCCAAGTGAAATTGGTGTACTGATCATTACTTGAAAGAATCATGAAGATTGGATGAAAAAATATATGTTGAGATTTCAGGAGACTCTAGTGTGTTGGAAGTTTGGCAACCCCTTTCAGAATAAGTGTTATTCACCAGTCCCTGCTTTAGGATACAAGAGGAAACAAACCTTAGAGATAGAACGTAGAACTACTTTACTGTTTCAAGTTTCAAGAAGCTAGCACAAACCGTGTTTGATTTAGAGTTCTAACTGCATCTGTCAATATAGGAAAAAACAGAGTGAAACCTATAATTTCTATCTGTTCCTGCAAACGAATGCTACAACCTAGAAGAACAAAACTTGGGCATCCACGTTTGATTGGTGTACTGATCAATACTTGAAAGAATCATGAAGATTGGATGAAAATATATATGTTGAGATGTCAGGAGACGGAAGTTTTTGGGAAGATTAACAACGCCTTTCATTGAAAGTGTTATTCGCCAGTCTCTGCTTAAGGCTACATCAAGAGGAAACAAACCTTAGAGATAGAACATAGAACTACTTTATTGTGTCAAGTTTCACGAAGCTAGCACAAACCATGTTTGATTTAGAGTTCGAACTGCTTCTGTCAATATAGGAGAAAACAGAGTGAAAACTAAAAATTCAAACTGTTACTGCAAACGAATGCTTCAACCTAGGAGAACAAAACTTGAACATCCACGTTTTATTGGTGTACTGCTGATTACTTGAAATTATCATGAAGGTCGAAAAAAAATATGTTGAGATTTCAGGAGACTGTAGTATTTTGGCAGCCTAACAACGCCTTTCATTGAATGTGTCTTTCGTCAGTCTCTGCTTAGGTCTACATCCAAGGGAAACAAAAAATAAAAATAGAATGTAGAACTACTTTACTGTTTCAAGATTCAAGAAGCTAGCGCAAACCGTGTTTGATTTAGAGTTCGAACTACATTTGTCAATATAGGAGAAAACAGAGTGAAACCTAAAAATTCAAACTGTTACTCCAAAAGAATGCTTCAATCTAGGAGAACTAAACTTTGGCATCCAAGTGGGATTGGTGTACTGATCATTACTTGAAAGTATCATGAAGATTGGATGAAAAAATATATGTTGAGATTTCATGAGAATCTAGTGTGTTGGAAGTTTGGCAACCCCTTTCAATATAAGTGTTATTTGCCAGTCCCAGCTTTAGGATACAAGAGGAAACAAACCTTAGAGATAGAACGTAGAACTACTTTATTGTGTCAAGTTTAAAGAAGCTAGCACAAACCGTGTTTGATTTAGAGTTCTAACTGCATCTGAAATTATTTTAGAAAAGAGAGTGAAACCTTTAATTTCTAACTGTTCCTGCAAACGAATGATACAACCTAGAAAAACAAAACTTGGGCATCCACGTTTGATTGGTGTACGATCAATACTTGAAAGAATCATGAAGATTGGATGAAAAAATGTATGTTGAAATTTCAGGAGACGGTAGTTTTTGGAAGCTTAACAACGCCTTTCATTGAAAGTGTTATTCGCCAGTCTCTGCTTAAGGCTACATCAAGAGGAAACAACCTTAGAGATAGAACGTAGAACTACTTTATTGTGTCAAGTTTCAAGAAGCTAGCACAAACCATGTTTGATTTAGAGTTCGAACTGCATCTGTCAATATAGGAGAATACAGAGTGAAAACTAAAAATTCAAACTGTTACTGCAAACGAATGCTTCAACCTAGGAGAACGAAACTTGAACATCCACGTTTTATTGGTGTACTGCTGATTACTTGAAATTATCATGAAGTTCGGAAAAAAAATTATGTTGAGATTTCAGGAGACTGTAGTATTTTGGCAGCCTAACAACGCCTTTCATTGAATGTGTCTTTCGTCAGTCTCTGCTTAGGTCTACATCCAGAGGAAACAAAAAGTAAAAATAGAATGTAGAACTACTTTACTGTTTCAAGTTTCAAGCAGCTAGCACAAACCGTGTTTGATTTAGAGTTCGAACTACATTTGTCAATATAGGAGAAAACAGAGTGAAACCTAAAAATTCAAACTGTTACTCCAAAAGAATGCTTCAATCTAGGAGAACTAAACTTTGGCATCCAAGTGGGATTGGTGTACTGATCATTACTTGAAAGTATCATGAAGATTGGATGAAAAATATATGTTGAGATTTCACGAGACTCTAGTGTGTTGGAAGTTTGGCAACCCCTTTCAATATAAGTGTTATTCGCCAGTCCCAGCTTTAGGATACAAGAGGAAACAAACCTTAGAGATAGAACGTAGAACTACTTTATTGTGTCAAGTTTCAAGAAGCTAGCACAAACCATGTTTGATTTAGAGTTCGAACTGCATCTGTCAATATAGGAGAAAAGAGTGAAAACTAAAAATTCAAACTGTTACTGCAAACGAATGCGTCAACCTAGGAGAACGGATGTTGAACATTCTCGTTTTATTGGTGTACTGCTCATTACTTGAAATTATCATGAAGGTCGGAAAAAAAAATATGTTGAGATTTCAGGAGCCTGTAGTATTTTGGCAGCCTAAAAACGCCTTTCATTGATTGTGTCTTTCGTCAGTCTCTGCTTAGGTCTACATCCAGAGGAAACAAAAAGTAAAAATAGAATGTAGATCTACTTTACTGTTTCAAGTTTCAAGAAGCTAGCACAAACCGTGTTTGATTTAGAGTTCGAACTACATTTGTCAATATAGGAGAAAACAGAGTGAAACCTAAAAATTCAAACTGTTACTCCAAAAGAATGCTTCAATCTAGGAGAACTAAACTTTGGCATCCAAGTGGGATTGGTGTACTGATCATTACTTGAAAGTATCATGAAGATTTGATGAAAAAATATATGTTGAGATTTCACGAGACTCTAGTGAGTTGGAAATTTGGCAACCGTTATCAGTATAAGTGTTATTCGCCAGTCCCAGCTTTAGGATACAAGAGGAAACAAACCTTAGAGATAGAAAGTAGAACTACTTTATTGTGTCAAGTTTCAAGAAGCTAGCACATACCGTGTTTGATTTAGAGTTCTAACTGCATCTGTCAATATAGGAGAAAACAGAGTGAAACCTATAATTTCTAACTATTCCTGCAAACGAATGCTACAACCTAGAAGAACAAAACTTGGGCATCCAAGTTTGATTGGAGTACTGATCAATACTTGAAAGAATCATGAAGATTGGATGAAAAAATGTATGTTTAGATTTCAGGAGACGGTAGTTTTTTGGAAGCTTAACAACGCCTTTCATTGAAAGTGTTATTCGCCAGTCTCTGCTTAAGGATACATCAAGAGGAAACAAACCTTAGAGATAGAACATAGAACTACTTTATGGTGTCAAGTTTCAAGAAGCTAGCACAAACCATGTTTGATTTAGAGTTCGAACTGCATCTGTCAATATAGGAGAAAACAGAGTGAAAACTAAAAATTCAAACTGTTACTGCAAACGAATGCTTCAACCTAGGAGAACGGAACTTGAACATCCACGTTTTATTGGTGTACTGCTCATTACTTGAAATTATCATGAAGGTCGGAAAAAAAAATATGTTGAGATTTCAGGAGACTGTAGTATTTTGGCAGCCTAACAACGCCTTTCATTGAATGTGTCGTTCGTCAGTCTCTGCTTAGGTCGACATCCAGAGGAAACAAAAAATAAACATAGAATGTAGAACTACTTTACTGTTTCAAGTTTCAAGAAGCTAGCACAAACCGTGTTTGATTTAGAGTTCGAACTACATTTGTCAATATAGGAGAAAACAGAGTGAAACCTAAAAATTCAAACTGTTACTCCAAAAGAATGCTTCAATCTAGGAGAACTAAACTTTGGCATCCAAGTGGGATTGGTGTACTGATCATTACTTGAAAGTATCATGAAGATTGGATGAAAAAATATATGTTGAGATTTCAGGAGACTCTAGTGTGTTGGAAGTTTGGCAACCCCATTCAGTATAAGTGTTATTCGCCAGTCCCAGCTTTAGGATACAAGAGGAAACAAACCTTAGAGATAGAACGTAGAACTACTTTACTGTTTCAAGTTTCAAGAAGCTAGCACAAACCGTGTTTGATTTAGAGTTCTAACTGCATCTGTCAACATAGGAGAAAACAGAGTGAAACCTATAATTTCTAACTGTTCCTGCAAACGAATGCTACAACCTAGAAGAACAAAACTTGGGCATCCACGTTTGATTGGTTTACTGATCAATAGTTGAAAGAATCATGAAGATTGGATGAAAAAATATATGTTGAGATGTCAGGAGACGGTAGTTTTTTGGAAGTTTAACAACGCCTTTCATTGAAAGTGTTATTCGCCAGTCTCTGCTTAAGGCTACATCAAGAGGAAACAAACCTTAGAGATAGAACATAGAACTACTTTATTGTGTCAAGTTTCAAGAAGCTAGCACAAACCATGTTTGATTTAGAGTTCGAACTGCTTCTGTCAATATAGGAGAAAACAGAGTGAAAACTAAAAATTCAAACTGTTACTGCAAACGAATGCTTCAACCTAGGAGAACAAAACTTGAACATCCACGTTTTATTGGTGTACTGCTGATTACTTGAAATTATCATGAAGGTCGGAAAAAAAAATATGTTGAGATTTCAGGAGACTGTAGTATTTTGGCAGCCTAACAACGCCTTTCATTGAATGTGTCTTTCGTCAGTCTCTGCTTAGGTCTACATCCAAGGGAAACAAAAAATAAAAATAGAATGTAGAACTACTTTACTGTTTCAAGATTCAAGAAGCTAGCGCAAACCGTGTTTGATTTAGAGTTCGAACTACATTTGTCAATATAGGAGAAAACAGAGTGAAACCTAAAAATTCAAACTGTTACTCCAAAAGAATGCTTCAATCTAGGAGAACTAAACTTTGGCATCCAAGTGGGATTGGTGTACTGATCATTACTTGAAAGTATCATGAAGATTGGATGAAAAAATATATGTTGAGATTTCATGAGAATCTAGTGTGTTGGAAGTTTGGCAACCCCTTTCAATATAAGTGTTATTTGCCAGTCCCAGCTTTAGGATACAAGAGGAAACAAACCTTAGAGATAGAACGTAGAACTACTTTATTGTGTCAAGTTTAAAGAAGCTAGCACAAACCGTGTTTGATTTAGAGTTCTAACTGCATCTGAAATTATTTTAGAAAAGAGAGTGAAACCTTTAATTTCTAACTGTTCCTGCAAACGAATGATACAACCTAGAAAAACAAAACTTGGGCATCCACGTTTGATTGGTGTACGATCAATACTTGAAAGAATCATGAAGATTGGATGAAAAAATGTATGTTGAAATTTCAGGAGACGGTAGTTTTTGGAAGCTTAACAACGCCTTTCATTGAAAGTGTTATTCGCCAGTCTCTGCTTAAGGCTACATCAAGAGGAAACAACCTTAGAGATAGAACGTAGAACTACTTTATTGTGTCAAGTTTCAAGAAGCTAGCACAAACCATGTTTGATTTAGAGTTCGAACTGCATCTGTCAATATAGGAGAATACAGAGTGAAAACTAAAAATTCAAACTGTTACTGCAAACGAATGCTTCAACCTAGGAGAACGAAACTTGAACATCCACGTTTTATTGGTGTACTGCTGATTACTTGAAATTATCATGAAGTTCGGAAAAAAAATTATGTTGAGATTTCAGGAGACTGTAGTATTTTGGCAGCCTAACAACGCCTTTCATTGAATGTGTCTTTCGTCAGTCTCTGCTTAGGTCTACATCCAGAGGAAACAAAAAGTAAAAATAGAATGTAGAACTACTTTACTGTTTCAAGTTTCAAGCAGCTAGCACAAACCGTGTTTGATTTAGAGTTCGAACTACATTTGTCAATATAGGAGAAAACAGAGTGAAACCTAAAAATTCAAACTGTTACTCCAAAAGAATGCTTCAATCTAGGAGAACTAAACTTTGGCATCCAAGTGGGATTGGTGTACTGATCATTACTTGAAAGTATCATGAAGATTGGATGAAAAATATATGTTGAGATTTCACGAGACTCTAGTGTGTTGGAAGTTTGGCAACCCCTTTCAATATAAGTGTTATTCGCCAGTCCCAGCTTTAGGATACAAGAGGAAACAAACCTTAGAGATAGAACGTAGAACTACTTTATTGTGTCAAGTTTCAAGAAGCTAGCACAAACCATGTTTGATTTAGAGTTCGAACTGCATCTGTCAATATAGGAGAAAAGAGTGAAAACTAAAAATTCAAACTGTTACTGCAAACGAATGCGTCAACCTAGGAGAACGGATGTTGAACATTCTCGTTTTATTGGTGTACTGCTCATTACTTGAAATTATCATGAAGGTCGGAAAAAAAAATATGTTGAGATTTCAGGAGCCTGTAGTATTTTGGCAGCCTAAAAACGCCTTTCATTGATTGTGTCTTTCGTCAGTCTCTGCTTAGGTCTACATCCAGAGGAAACAAAAAGTAAAAATAGAATGTAGATCTACTTTACTGTTTCAAGTTTCAAGAAGCTAGCACAAACCGTGTTTGATTTAGAGTTCGAACTACATTTGTCAATATAGGAGAAAACAGAGTGAAACCTAAAAATTCAAACTGTTACTCCAAAAGAATGCTTCAATCTAGGAGAACTAAACTTTGGCATCCAAGTGGGATTGGTGTACTGATCATTACTTGAAAGTATCATGAAGATTTGATGAAAAAATATATGTTGAGATTTCACGAGACTCTAGTGAGTTGGAAATTTGGCAACCGTTATCAGTATAAGTGTTATTCGCCAGTCCCAGCTTTAGGATACAAGAGGAAACAAACCTTAGAGATAGAAAGTAGAACTACTTTATTGTGTCAAGTTTCAAGAAGCTAGCACATACCGTGTTTGATTTAGAGTTCTAACTGCATCTGTCAATATAGGAGAAAACAGAGTGAAACCTATAATTTCTAACTATTCCTGCAAACGAATGCTACAACCTAGAAGAACAAAACTTGGGCATCCAAGTTTGATTGGAGTACTGATCAATACTTGAAAGAATCATGAAGATTGGATGAAAAAATGTATGTTTAGATTTCAGGAGACGGTAGTTTTTTGGAAGCTTAACAACGCCTTTCATTGAAAGTGTTATTCGCCAGTCTCTGCTTAAGGATACATCAAGAGGAAACAAACCTTAGAGATAGAACATAGAACTACTTTATGGTGTCAAGTTTCAAGAAGCTAGCACAAACCATGTTTGATTTAGAGTTCGAACTGCATCTGTCAATATAGGAGAAAACAGAGTGAAAACTAAAAATTCAAACTGTTACTGCAAACGAATGCTTCAACCTAGGAGAACGGAACTTGAACATCCACGTTTTATTGGTGTACTGCTCATTACTTGAAATTATCATGAAGGTCGGAAAAAAAAATATGTTGAGATTTCAGGAGACTGTAGTATTTTGGCAGCCTAACAACGCCTTTCATTGAATGTGTCGTTCGTCAGTCTCTGCTTAGGTCGACATCCAGAGGAAACAAAAAATAAACATAGAATGTAGAACTACTTTACTGTTTCAAGTTTCAAGAAGCTAGCACAAACCGTGTTTGATTTAGAGTTCGAACTACATTTGTCAATATAGGAGAAAACAGAGTGAAACCTAAAAATTCAAACTGTTACTCCAAAAGAATGCTTCAATCTAGGAGAACTAAACTTTGGCATCCAAGTGGGATTGGTGTACTGATCATTACTTGAAAGTATCATGAAGATTGGATGAAAAAATATATGTTGAGATTTCAGGAGACTCTAGTGTGTTGGAAGTTTGGCAACCCCATTCAGTATAAGTGTTATTCGCCAGTCCCAGCTTTAGGATACAAGAGGAAACAAACCTTAGAGATAGAACGTAGAACTACTTTACTGTTTCAAGTTTCAAGAAGCTAGCACAAACCGTGTTTGATTTAGAGTTCTAACTGCATCTGTCAACATAGGAGAAAACAGAGTGAAACCTATAATTTCTAACTGTTCCTGCAAACGAATGCTACAACCTAGAAGAACAAAACTTGGGCATCCACGTTTGATTGGTTTACTGATCAATAGTTGAAAGAATCATGAAGATTGGATGAAAAAATATATGTTGAGATGTCAGGAGACGGTAGTTTTTTGGAAGTTTAACAACGCCTTTCATTGAAAGTGTTATTCGCCAGTCTCTGCTTAAGGCTACATCAAGAGGAAACAAACCTTAGAGATAGAACATAGAACTACTTTATTGTGTCAAGTTTCAAGAAGCTAGCACAAACCATGTTTGATTTAGAGTTCGAACTGCTTCTGTCAATATAGGAGAAAACAGAGTGAAAACTAAAAATTCAAACTGTTACTGCAAACGAATGCTTCAACCTAGGAGAACAAAACTTGAACATCCACGTTTTATTGGTGTACTGCTGATTACTTGAAATTATCATGAAGGTCGGAAAAAAAAATATGTTGAGATTTCAGGAGACAGTAGTATTTTGGCAGCCTAACAACGCCTTTCATTGAATGTGTCTTTCGTCAGTCTCTGCTTAGGTCTACATCCAAGGGAAACAAAAAATAAAAATAGAATGTAGAACTACTTTACTGTTTCAAGATTCAAGAAGCTAGCACAAACCGTGTTTGATTTAGAGTTCGAACTACATTGGTCAATATAGGAGAAAACAGAGTGAAACCTAAAAATTCACACTGTTACTCCAAAAGAATGCTTCATTCTAGGAGAACTAAACTTTGGCATCCAAGTGGGATTGGTGTACTGATCATTACTTGAAAGTATCATGAAGATTGGATGAAAAAATATATGTTGAGATTTCAGGAGACTCTAGTGTGTTGGAAGTTTGGCAACCCCTTTCAGTATAAGTGTTATTCGCCAGTCCCAGCTTTAGGATACAAGAGGAAACAAACCTTAGAGGTAGAACGTAGAACTACTTTTTTGTGTCAAGTTTCAAGAAGCTAGCACAAACCGTGTTTGATTTAGAATTCTAACTGCATCTGTCAATATAGGAGAAAACAGAGTGAAACCTATAATTTCTAACTGTTCCTGCAAACGAATGCTACAACCTAGAAGAACAAAACATGGGCATCCACGTTTGATTGGTGTACTGAACAATACTTGAAAGAATCATGAAGATTGGATGAAAAAATGTATGTTGAGATTTCAGGAGACGGTAGTTTTTTGGAAGCTTAACAACGCCTTTCATTGAAAGTGTTATTCGCCAGTCTCTGCTTAAGGCTACATCAAGAGGAAACAAACCTTAGGGATAGAACGTAGAACTACTTTATTGTGTGAAGTTTCAAGAAGCTAGCACAAACCATGTTTGATTTAGAGTTCGAACTGCATCTGTCAATATAGGAAAAACAGAGTGAAAACTAAAAATTCAAACTGTTACTGCAAACGAATGCTTCAACCTAGGAAAACGAAACTTGAACATCCACGTTTTATTGGTGTACTGCTGATTACTTGAACTTATCATGAAGGTCGGAAAAAAAAAATGTAGAAATTTCAGGAGACTGTAGTATTTTGGCAGCCTAACAACGCCTTTCATTGAATGTGTCTTTCGTCAGTCTCTGCTTAGGTCTAAATCCAGAGGAAACAAAAAATAAAAATAGAATGTAGAACTACTTTACTGTTTCAAGTTTCAAGAAGCTGGCACAAACCGTGTTTGATTTAGAGTTCGAACTACATTTGTCAATATTGGAGAAAACAGAGTGAAACCTAAAAATTCAAACTGTTACTCCAAAAGAATGCTTCAATCTAGGAGAACTAAACTTTGGCATCCAAGTGGGATTGGTGTACTGATCATTACTTGAAAGTATCATGAAGGTTGGATGAAAAAATATATGTTGAGATTTCACGAGACTCTAGTGTGTTGGAAGTTTGGCAACCCCTTTCAGTATAAGTGTTATTCGCCAGTCCCAGCTTTAGGATACAAGAGGAAACAAACCTTAGCGATAGAACGTAGAACTACTTTATTGTGTCAAGCTTCAAGAAGCTAGCACAAACCGTGTTTGATTTAGAGTTCTAACTGCATCTGTCAATATAGGAGAAAACAGAGTGAAACCTATAATTTCTAACTGTTCCTGCAAACGAATGCTACAACCTAGAAGAACAAAACTTGGGCATCCACGTTTGATTGGTGTACTGATCAATACTTGAAAGAATCATGAAGATTGGATGAAAAAATGTATGTTGAGATTTCAGGAGACGGTAGTTTTTTGGAAGCTTAACAACGCCTTTCATTGAAAGTGTTATTCGCCAGTCTCTGCTTAAGGCTACATCAAGACCAAACAAACCTTAGAGATAGAACGTAGAACTACTTTATTGTGTCAAGTTTCAAGAAGCTAGCACAAACCATGTTTGATTTAGAGTTCGAACTGCATCTGTCAATATAGGAGAAAACAGAGTGAAAACTAAAAATTCAAACTCTTACTTCAAACGAATGCTTCAACCTAGGAGAACGAAACTTGAACATCCACGTTTTATTGGTGTACTGCTCATTACTTGAAATTATCATGAAGGTCGGAAAAAAATATGTTGAGATTTCAGGAGACTGTAGTATTTTGGCAGCCTAACAACGCCTTTCATTGAATGTGTCTTTCGTCAGTCTCTGCTTAGGTCTACATCCAAGGGAAACAAAAAATAAAAATAGAATGTAGTACTACTTTACTGTTTCAAGTTTCAAGAATCTAGCACAAACCCTGTTTGATTTAGAGTTCGAACTACATTTGTCAATATAGGAGAAAACAGAGTGAAACCTAAAAATTCAAACTGTTACTCCAAAAGAATGCTTCAATCTAGGAGAACTAAACTTTGGCTTCCAAGTGGGATTGGTGTACTGATCATTACTTGAAAGTATCATGAAGATTGGATGAAAAAATATATGTTGGGATTTCAGGAGACTCTAGTGTGTTGGAAGTTTGGCAACCCCTTTCAGTATAAGTGTGATTCGCCAGTCCCTGCTTTAGGATACAAGAGGAAACAAACCTTAGAGATAGAACGTAGAACTACTTTACTGTTTCAAGTTTCAAGAAGCTAGCACAAACCGTGTTTGATTTAGAGTTCTAACTTCATCTGTCAATATAGGAGAAAACAGAGTGAAACCTATAATTTCTAACTGTCCCTGCAAACGAATGCTACAACCTAGAAGAACAAAACTGGGGCATCCCCATTTGATTGGTGTACTGATCAATACTTGAAAGAATCATGAAAATTGGATGAAAAAATATATGTTGAGATGTCAGGAGACGGTAGTTTTTTGGAAGCTTAACAACGCCTTTCATTGAAAGTGTTATTCGCCAGTCTCTGCTTAAGGCTACATCAAGAGGAAACAAACCTTAGAGATAGAACATAGAACTACTTTATTGTGTCAAGTTTCAAGAAGCTAGCACAAACCATGTTTGATTTAGAGTTCGAACTGCTTCTGTCTATATAGGGGAAAACAGAGTGAAAACTAAAAAATTCAAACTGTTACTGCAAACGAATGCTTCAACCTAGGAGAACAAAACTTGAACATCCACGTTTTATTGGTGTACTGCTGATTACTTGAATATATCATGAAGGTCGGAAAAAAAAATATGTTGAGATTTCAGGAGACTGTAGTATTTTGGCAGCCTAACAACGCCTTTCATTGAATGTGTCTTTCGTCAGTCTCTGCTTAGGTCTACATCCAAGGGAAACAAAAAATAAAAATTGAATGTAGAACTACTTTACTGTTTCAAGATTCAAGAAGCTAGCACAAACCGTGTTTGATTTAGAGTTCGAACTACATTTGTCAATATAGGAGAAAACAGAGTGAAACCTAAAAATTCAAACTGTTACTCCAAAAGAATGCTTCAATCTAGGAGAACTAAACTTTGGCATCCAAGTGGGATTGGTGTACTGATCATTACTTGAAAGTATCATGAAGATTGGATGAAAAAATATATGTTGAGATTTCATGAGACTCTAGTGTGTTGGAAGTTTGGCAACCCCTTTCAATATAAGTGTTATTCGCCAGTCCCAGCTTTAGGATACAAGAGGAAACAAACCTTAGAGATAGAACGTAGAACTACTTTATTGTGTCAAGTTTCAAGAAGCTAGCACAAACCGTGTTTGATTTAGAGTTCTAACTGCATCTGAAATTATTGGAGAAAACAGAGTGAAACCTTTAATTTCTAACTGTTCCTGCAAACGAATGATACAACCTAGAAAAACAAAACTTGGGCATCCACGTTTGATTGGTGTACGATCAATACTTGAAAGAATCATGAAGATTGGATGAAAAAATGTATGTTGAAATTTCAGGAGACGGTAGTTTTTGGAAGCTTAACAACGCCTTTCATTGAAAGTGTTATTCGCCAGTCTCTGCTTAAGGCTACATCAAGAGGAAACAACCTTAGAGATAGAACGTAGAACTACTTTATTGTGTCAAGTTTCAAGAAGCTAGCACAAACCATGTTTGATTTAGAGTTCGAACTGCATCTGTCAATATAGGAGAATACAGAGTGAAAACTAAAATTCAAACTGTTACTGCAAACGAATGCTTCAACCTAGGAGAACGAAACTTGAACATCCACGTTTTATTGGTGTACTGCTGATTACTTGAAATTATCATGAAGTTCGGAAAAAAAAATTATGTTGAGATTTCAGGAGACTGTAGTATTTTGGCAGCCTAACAACGCCTTTCATTGAATGTGTCTTTCGTCAGTCTCTGCTTAGGTCTACATCCAGAGGAAACAAAAAGTAAAAATAGAATGTAGAACTACTTTACTGTTTCAAGTTTCAAGAAGCTAGCACAAACCGTGTTTGATTTAGAGTTCGAACTACATTTGTCAATATAGGAGAAAACAGAGTGAAACCTAAAAATTCAAACTGTTACTCCAAAAGAATGCTTCAATCTAGGAGAACTAAACTTTGGCATCCAAGTGGGATTGGTGTACTGATCACTACTTGAAAGTATCATGAAGATTGGATGAAAAAATATATGTTGAGATTTCACGAGACTCTAGTGTGTTGGAAGTTTGGCAACCCCTTTCAGTATAAGTGTTATTCGCCAGTCCCAGCTTTAGGATACAAGAGGAAACAAACCTTAGAGATAGAACGTAGAACTACTTTATTGTGTCAAGTTTCAAGAAGCTAGCACAAACCATGTTTGATTTAGAGTTCGAACTGCATCTGTCAATATAGGAGAAAAGAGTGAAAACTAAAAATTCAAACTGTTACTGCAAACGAATGCGTCAACCTAGGAGAACGGATGTTGAACATTCTCGTTTTATTGGTGTACTGCTCATTACTTGAAATTATCATGAAGGTCGGAAAAAAAAATATGTTGAGATTTCAGGAGCCTGTAGTATTTTGGCAGCCTAAAAACGCCTTTCATTGATTGTGTCTTTCGTCAGTCTCTGCTTAGGTCTACATCCAGAGGAAACAAAAAGTAAAAATAGAATGTAGAACTACTTTACTGTTTCAAGTTTCAAGCAGCTAGCACAAACCGTGTTTGATTTAGAGTTCGAACTACATTTGTCAATATAGGAGAAAACAGAGTGAAACCTAAAAATTCAAACTGTTACTCCAAAAGAATGCTTCAATCTAGGAGAACTAAACTTTGGCATCCAAGTGGGATTGGTGTACTGATCATTACTTGAAGGTATCATGAAGATTTGATGAAAAAATATATGTTGAGATTTCACGAGACTCTAGTGTGTTGGAAATTTGGCAACCGTTTTCAGTATAAGTGTTATTCGCCAGTCCCAGCTTTAGGATACAAGAGGAAACAAACCTTAGAGATAGAACGTAGAACTACTTTATTGTGTCAAGTTTCAAGAAGCTAGCACATACTGTGTTTGATTTAGAGTTCTAACTGCATCTGTCAATATAGGAGAAAACAGAGTGAAACCTATAATTTCTAACTATTCCTGCAAACGAATGCTACAACCTAGAAGAACAAAACTTGGGCATCCAAGTTTGATTGGAGTACTGATCAATACTTGAAAGAATCATGAAGATTGGATGAAAAAATGTATGTTGAGATTTCAGGAGACGGTAGTTTTTTGGAAGCTTAACAGCGCCTTTCATTGAAAGTGTTATTCACCAGTCTCTGCTTAAGGCTACATCAAGAGGAAACAAACCTTAGAGATAGAACATAGAACTACTTTATGGTGTCAAGTTTCAAGAAGCTAGCACAAACCATGTTTGATTTAGAGTTCGAACTGCATCTGTCAATATAGGAGAAAACAGAGTGAAAACTAAAAATTCAAACTGTTACTGCAAACGAGTGCTTCAACCTAGGAGAACGGAACTTGAACATCCACGTTTTATTGGTGTACTGCTCATTACTTGAAATTATCATGAAGGTCGGAAAAAAATATGTTGAGATTTCAGGAGCCTGTAGTATTTTGGCAGCCTAACAACGCCTTTCATTGAATGTGTCTTTCGTCAGTCTCTGCTTAGGTCTACATCCAGAGGAAACAAAAAATAAAAATTGAATGCAGAACTACTTTACTGTTTCAAGTTTCAAGAAGCTAGCACAAACCGTGTTTGATTTAGAGTTCGAACTACATTTGTCAATATAGGAGAAAACAGAGTGAAACCTAAAAATTCAAACTGTTACTCCAAAAGAATGCTTCAATCTAGGAGAACTAAACTTTGGCATCCAAGTGGGATTGGTGTACTGATCATTACTTGAAAGTATCATGAAGATTGGATGAAAAAATATATGTTGAGATTTCATGAGACTCTAGTGTGTTGGAAGTTTGGCAACCCCTTTCAATATAAGTGTTATTCGCCAGTCCCAGCTTTAGGATACAAGAGGAAACAAACCTTAGAGATAGAACGTAGAACTACTTTATTGTGTCAAGTTTCAAGAAGCTAGCACAAACCGTGTTTGATTTAGAGTTCTAACTGCATCTGAAATTATTGGAGAAAACAGAGTGAAACCTTTAATTTCTAACTGTTCCTGCAAACGAATGATACAACCTAGAAAAACAAAACTTGGGCATCCACGTTTGATTGGTGTACGATCAATACTTGAAAGAATCATGAAGATTGGATGAAAAAATGTATGTTGAAATTTCAGGAGACGGTAGTTTTTGGAAGCTTAACAACGCCTTTCATTGAAAGTGTTATTCGCCAGTCTCTGCTTAAGGCTACATCAAGAGGAAACAACCTTAGAGATAGAACGTAGAACTACTTTATTGTGTCAAGTTTCAAGAAGCTAGCACAAACCATGTTTGATTTAGAGTTCGAACTGCATCTGTCAATATAGGAGAATACAGAGTGAAAACTAAAAATTCAAACTGTTACTGCAAACGAATGCTTCAACCTAGGAGAACGAAACTTGAACATCCACGTTTTATTGGTGTACTGCTGATTACTTGAAATTATCATGAAGTTCGGAAAAAAAAATTATGTTGAGATTTCAGGAGACTGTAGTATTTTGGCAGCCTAACAACGCCTTTCATTGAATGTGTCTTTCGTCAGTCTCTGCTTAGGTCTACATCCAGAGGAAACAAAAAGTAAAAATAGAATGTAGAACTACTTTACTGTTTCAAGTTTCAAGAAGCTAGCACAAACCGTGTTTGATTTAGAGTTCGAACTACATTTGTCAATATAGGAGAAAACAGAGTGAAACCTAAAAATTCAAACTGTTACTCCAAAAGAATGCTTCAATCTAGGAGAACTAAACTTTGGCATCCAAGTGGGATTGGTGTACTGATCACTACTTGAAAGTATCATGAAGATTGGATGAAAAAATATATGTTGAGATTTCACGAGACTCTAGTGTGTTGGAAGTTTGGCAACCCCTTTCAGTATAAGTGTTATTCGCCAGTCCCAGCTTTAGGATACAAGAGGAAACAAACCTTAGAGATAGAACGTAGAACTACTTTATTGTGTCAAGTTTCAAGAAGCTAGCACAAACCATGTTTGATTTAGAGTTCGAACTGCATCTGTCAATATAGGAGAAAACAGAGGGAAAACTAAAAATTCAAACTGTTACTGCAAACGAATGCTTCAACCTAGGAGAACGAAACTTGAACATCCTCGTTTTATTGGTGTACTGCTCATTACTTGAAATTATCATGAAGGTCGGAAAAAAAAATATGTTGAGATTTCAGGAGACTGTAGTATTTTGGCAGCCTAACAACGCCTTTCATTGAATGTGTCTTTCGTCAGTCTCTGCTTAGGTCTACATCCAGAGGGAACAAAGAATAAAAATAGAATGTAGAACTACTTTACTGTTTCAAGTTTCAAGAAGCTAGCACAAACCGTGTTTGATTTAGAGTTCGAACTACATTTGTCAATATAGGAGAAAACAGAGTGAAACCTAAAAATTCAAACTGTTACTCCAAAAGAATGCTTCAATCTAGGAGAACTAAACTTTGGCATCCAAGTGGGATTGGTGTACTGATTATTACTTGAAAGTATCATGAAGATTGGATGAAAAAATATATGTTGAGATTTCAGGAGACTCTAGGGTGTTGGAAGTTTGGCAACCCCTTTCAGTATAAGTGTTATTCTCCAGTCCCAGGTTTAGGATACAAGAGGAAACAAACCTTAGAGATAGAACGTAGAACTACTTTATTGTGTCACGTTTCAAGAAGTTAGCACAAACCGTGTTTGATTTAGAGTTCTAACTGCATCTGTCAATATAGGAGAAAACAGAGTGAAACCTATAATTTCTAACTGTTCCTGCAAACGAATCTACAACCTAGAAGAACAAAACTTGTGCATAGACGTTTGATTGGTGTACTGATCAATACTTGAAAGAATCATGAAGATTGGATGAAAAAATATATGTTGAGATTTCAGGAGACTGTAGTATTTTGGCAGCCTAACAACGCCTTTCATTGAATGTGTCTTTCGTCAGTCTCTGCTTAGGTCTACATCCAGAGGAAACAAAAAATAAAAAGAGAATGTAGAACTACTTTACTGTTTCAAGTTTCAAGAAGCTAGCACAAACCGTGTTTGATTTAGAGTTCGAACTACATTTGTCAATATAGGAGAAAACAGAGTGAAACCTAAAAATTCAAACTGTTACTCCAAAAGAATGCTTCAATCTAGGAGAACTAAACTTTGGCATCCAAGTGGGATTGGTGTACTGATCATTACTGAAAGTATCATGATGATTGGATGAAAAAATATATGTTGAGATTTCAGGAGACTCTAGTGTGTTGGATGTTTGGCAACCCCTTTCAGAATAAGTGTTATTCGCCAGTCCCAGCTTTAGGATACAAGAGGAAACAAACCTTAGAGATAGAACGAGGAACTACTTTACTGTGTCAAGTTTCAAGAAGCTAGCACAAACCGTGTTTGATTTAGAGTTCTAACTGCATCTGTCAATATAGGAGAAAACAGAGTGAAACCTATAAATTCTAACTGTTCCTGCAAACGAATGCTACAACCTAGAAGAACAAAACTTGGGCATCCACGTTTGATTGGTGTACTGATCAATACTTGAAAGAATCATGAAGATTGGATGAAAAAATATATGTTGAGATTTCAGGAGACGGTAGTTTTTTGGAAGCTTAACAACGCCTTTCATTTAAAGTGTTATTCGCCAGTCTCTGCTTAAGGCTACATCAAGAGGAAACAAACCTTAGAGATAGAACGTAGAACTACTTTATTGTGTCAAGTTTCAAGAAGCTAGCACAAACCATGTTTGATTTACAGTTCTAACTGCATCTGTCAATATAGGAGAAAACAGAGTGAAACCTACAATTTCTAACTGTTCCTGCAAACGAATGCTACAACCTAGAAGATCAAAACTTGGGCATCCACGTTTGATTGGTGTACTGATCAATACTTGAAAGAATCATGAAGATTGGATGAAAAAATGTATGTTAAGATTTCAGGAGACGGTAGTTTTTTGGAAGCTTAACAACGCCTTTTATTGAAAGTGTTATTCGCCAGTCTCTGCTTAAGGCTACATCAAGAGGAAACAAACCTTAGAGATAGAACGTAGAAGTACTTTATTGTGTCAAGTTTCAAGAAGCTAGCACAAACCATGTTTGATTTAGAGTTCGAACTGCATCTGTCAATATGGGAGAAAACAGAGTGAAAACTAAAAATTCAAACTGTTACTGCAAACGAATGCTTCAACCTAGGAGAACGAAACTTGAACATCCACGTTTTATTGGTGTACTGCTCATTACTTGAAATTATCATGAAGGTCGGAAAAAAAAATATGTTGAGATTTCAGGAGACTGTATTATTTTGGCAGCCTAACAACGCGTTTCATTGAATGTGTCTTTCGTCAGTCTCTGCTGAGGTCTACATCCAGAGGAAACAAAAAATAAAAATAGAATGTAGAACTACTTTACTGTTTCAAGTTTCAAGAAGCTAGCACAAACCGTGTTTGATTTAGAGTTCGAACTACATTTGTCAATATAGGAGAAAACAGAGTTAAACCTAAAAATTCAAACTGTAACTCCAAAAGAATGCTTCAATCTAGGAGAACTAAACTTTGGCATCCAAGTGGGATTGGTGTACTGATCATTACTTGAAAGTATCATGAAGAATGGATGAAAAAATATATGTTGAGATTTCAGGAGACTCTAGTGTGTTGGAAGTTTGGCAACCCCTTTCAGTATAAGTGTTATTCGCCAGTCCCAGCTTTAGGATACAAGAGGAAGCAAACCTTAGAGATAGAACGAGGAACTACTTTACTGTGTCAAGTTTCAAGAAGCTAGCACAAACCGTGTTTGATTTAGAGTTCTAACTGCATCTGTCAATATAGGAGAAAACAGAGTGAAACCTATAATTTCTAACTGTTCCTGCAAACGAATGCTACAACCTAGAAGAACAAAACTTGGGCATCCACGTTTGATTGGTGTACTGATCAATACTTGAAAGAATCATGAAGATTGGATGAAAAAATGTGTGTTGAGATTTCAGGAGACGGTAGTTTTTTCGAAGCTTAACAACGCCTTTCATTGAAAGTGTTATTCGCCAGTCTCTGCTTAAGGCTACATCAAGAGGAAACAAACCTTAGAGATAGAACGTAGAACTACTTTATTGTGTCAAGTTTCAAGAAGCTAGCACAAACCATGTTTGATTTAGAGTTCGAACTGCATCTGTCAATATAGGAGAAAACAGAGTGAAAACTTAAAATTCAAACCGTTACTGCAAACGAATATTTCAATCTAGGAGAACGGAACTTGAATATCCAAGTTTTATTGGTGTACTGCTCATTACTTGAAATTATCATGAAGGTCGGAAAAAAAATATGTTGAGATTTCAGGAGCCTGTAGTATTTTGGCAGCCTAACAACGCCTTTCATTGAATGTGTCTTTCGTCAGTCTCTGCTTAGGTCTACATCCAGAGGAAACAAAAAATAAAAATAGAATGTAGAACTACTTTACTGTTTCAAGTTTCAAGAAGCTAGCACAAACCGTGTTTGATTTAGAGTTCGAACTACATTTGTCAATATAGGAGAAAACAGAGTGAAACCTAAAAATTTAAAGTGTTACTCCAAAAGAATGCTTCAATCTAGGAGAACTAAACTTTGGCATCCAAGTGGGATTGGTGTACTGATCATTACTTGAAAGTATCATGAAGATTGGATGAAAAAATATATGTTGAGATTTCACGAGACTCTAGTGTTTTTGAAGTGTGGCAACCCCTTTCAGTATAAGTGTTATTTGCCAGTCCCAGCTTTAGGATACAAGAGGAAACAAACCTTAGAGATAGAACGTAGAACTACTTTATTGTGTCAAGTTTCATGAAGCTAGCACAAACCGTGTTTGATTTGGAGTTCTAACTGCATCTGTCAATATAGGAGAAAACAGAGTGAAACCTATAATTTCTATCTGTTCCTGCAAACGAATGCTACAACCTAGAAGAACAAAACTTGGGCATCCACGTTTGATTGGTGTACTGATCAATACTTGAAAGAATCATGAAGATTGGATGAAAAAATGTATGTTGAGATTTCAGGAGACGGTAGTTTTTTGGAAGCTTAACAACGCCTTTCATTGAAAGTGTTATTCGCCAGTCGCTGCTTAAGGCTACATCAAGAGGAAACAAACCGTAGAGATAGAACGTAGTACTACTTTATTGTGTCAAGTTTCAAGAAGCTAGCACAAACCATGTTTGATTTAGAGTTCGAACTGCATCTGTCAATATAGGAGAAAACAGAGTGAAAACTATAAATTCAAACTGTTACATCAAACGAATGCTTCAATCCAGGAGAACGGAACTTGAACATCCACGTTTTATTGGTGTACTGCTGATTACTTGAAATTGTCATGAAGGTCGGAAAAAAAAATTAGTAGAGATTTCAGGAGACTGTAGTATTTTGGAAGCCTAACAACGCCTTTCATTGAATGTGTCTTTCGTCAGTCTCTGCTTAGGTCTACATCCAGAGGAAACAAAAAATTAAAAGAGAATGTAGAACTACTTTACTGTTTCAAGTTTCAAGAAGCTAGCACAAACCGTGTTTGATTTAGAGTTCGAACTACATTTGTTAATATAGGAGAAAACAGAGTGAAACCTAAAAATTCAAACTGTTACTCCAAAAGAATGCTTCAATCTAGGAGAACTAAACTTTGGCATCCAAGTGGGATTGGTGTACTGATTATTACTTGAAATTATCATGAAGATTGGATGAAAAAACATATGTTGAGATTTCAGGAGACTCTAGTGTGTTGGAAGTTTGGCAACCCCTTTCAGTATAAGTGTTATTCGCCTGTCCCAGCTTTAGGATACAAGAGGAAACAAACCGTAGAGATAGAACGAGGAACTACTTTACTGTGTCAAGTTTCAAAAAGCTAGCACAAACCGTGTTTGATTTAGAGTTCTAACTGCATCTGTCAATATAGGAGAAAACAGAGTGAAACCCATAATTTCTAACTGTTCCTGCAAACGAATGCTACAACCTAGAAGAACAAAACTTGTGCATCCACGTTTGATTGGTGTACTGATCAATACTTGAAAGAATCATGAAATTGTATGAAAAAATATATGTTGAGATTTCAGGAGACGGTAGTTTTTTGGAAGCTTAACAACGCCTTTCATTGAAAGTGTTATTCGCCAGTCTCTGCTTAAGGCTACATCAAGAGGAAACAAACCTTAGAGATAGAACCTAGAACTACTTTATTGTGTCAAGTTTCAAGAAGCTAGCACAAACCATGTTTGATTTAGAGTTCGAACTGCATCTGTCAATATAGGAGAAAACAGAGGGAAATCTAAAAATTCAAACTGTTACTGCAAACGAATGCTTCAACCTAGGAGAACGAAACTTGAACATCCTCGTTTTATTGGTGTACTGCTCATTACTTGAAATTATCATGAAGGTCGGAAAAAAAAATATGTTGAGATTTCAGGAGACTGTAGTATTTTGGCAGCCTAACAACGCCTTTCATTGAATGTGTCTTTCGTCAGTCTCTGCTTAGGTCTACATCCAGAGGAAACAAAGAATAAAAATAGAATGTAGAACTACTTTACTGTTTCAAGTTTCAAGAAGCTAGCACAAACCGTGTTTGATTTAGAGTTCGAACTACATTTGTCAATATAGGAGAAAACAGAGTGAAACCTAAAAATTCAAACTGTTACTCCAAAAGAATGCTTCAATCTAGGAGAACTAAACTTTGGCATCCAAGTGGGATTGGTGTACTGATTATTACTTGAAAGTATCATGAAGATTGGATGAAAAAATATATGTTGAGATTTCAGGAGACTCTAGGGTGTTGGAAGTTTGGCAACCCCTTTCAGTATAAGTGTTATTCTCCAGTCCCAGGTTTAGGATACAAGAGGAAACAAACCTTAGAGATAGAACGTAGAACTACTTTATTGTGTCACGTTTCAAGAAGCTAGCACAAACCGTGTTTGATTTAGAGTTCTAACTGCATCTGTCAATATAGGAGAAAACAGAGTGAAACCTATAATTTCTAACTGTTCCTGCAAACGAATGCTACAACCTAGAAGAACAAAACTTGTGCATAGACGTTTGATTGGTGTACTGATCAATACTTGAAAGAATCATGAAGATTGGATGAAAAAATATATGTTGAGATTTCAGGAGACTGTAGTATTTTGGCAGCCTAACAACGCCTTTCATTGAATGTGTCTTTCGTCAGTCTCTGCTTAGGTCTACATCCAGAGGAAACAAAAAATAAAAATAGAATGTAGAACTACTTTACTGTTTCAAGTTTCAAGAAGCTAGCACAAACCATGTTTGATTTAGAGTTCGAACTGCATCTGTCAATATAGGAGAAAACAGAGTGAAAACTTAAAATTCAAACCTTTACTGCAAACGAATATTTCAATCTAGGAGAACGGAACTTGAATATCCAAGTTTTATTGGTGTACTGCTCATTACTTGAAATTATCATGAAGGTCGGAAAAAAAATATGTTGAGATTTCAGGAGCCTGTAGTATTTTGGCAGCCTAACAACGCCTTTCATTGAATGTGTCTTTCGTCAGTCTCTGCTTAGGTCTACATCCAGAGGAAACAAAAAATAAAAACCGAATGTAGAACTACTTTACTGTTTCAAGTTTCAAGAAGCTAGCACAAACCGTGTTTGATTTAGAGTTCGAACTACATTTGTCAATATAGGAAAAAACTGAGTGAAACCTAAAAATTCAAACTGTTACTCCAAAAGAATGCTTCAATCTAGGAGAACTAAACTTAGGCATCCAAGTGGGATTGGTGTACTGATCATTACTTGAAAGTATCATGAAGATTGGATGAAAAAATATATGTTGAGATTTCAGGAGACTCTAGTGTATTAGAAGTTTGGCAACCCCTTTCAGTATAAGTGTTATTCGCCAGTCACAGCTTTAGGATACAAGAGGAAACAAACCTTAGAGATAGAACGTAGAACTACTTTATTGTGTCAAGTTTCAAGAAGCTAGCACAAACCGTGTTTGATTTAGAGTTCGAACTACATTTGTCAATATAGGAGAAAACAGAGTGAAACCTAAATATTCAAACTGTTACTCCAAAAGAATGCTTCAACCTAGGACAACGAAACTTTGGCATCCAAGTGGGATTGGTGTACTGATCATTACTTGAATGTATCATGAAGATTGGATGAAAAAATATATGTTGAGATTTCAGGAGACTGTAGTATTTTGGCAGCCTAACAATGCCTTTCATTGAATGTGTCTTTCGTCAGTCTCTGCTTAGGTCTATATCCAGAGGAAACAAAAAATAAAAACACAAGGTAGAACTACTTTACTGTTTCAAGTTTCAAGAAGCTAGCACAAACCGTGTTTGATTTAGAGTTCGAAATACATTTGTCAATATAGGAGAAAACAGAGTGAAACCTAAAAATTCAAACTGTTACTCCAAAAGAATGCTTCAATCTAGGAGAACTAAACTTTGGCATCCAAGTGGGATTGGTGTACTGATCATTACTTGAAATTATCATGAAGATTGGATGAAAAAATATATGTTGAGATTTCAGGAGACTCTAGTGTGTGGGAAGTTTGGCAACCCCTTTCAGTATAAGTGTTATTCGCCAGTCCCAGCTTTAGGATACATAGGAAACAAACCTTAGAGATAGAACGAAGAACTACTTTACTGTGTCAAGTTTCAAGAAGCTAGCACAAACCGTGTTTGATTTAGAGTTCTAACTGCATCTGTCAATATAGGAGAAAACAGAGTGAAACCTATAATTTCTAACTGTTCCTGCAAACGAATGCTACAACCTAGAAGAACAAAGCTTGTGCATCCACGTTTGATTGGTGTAATGATCAATACTTGAAAGAATCATGAAGATTGGATGAAAAAATATATGTTGAGATTTCAGGAGACGGTAGTTTTTTGGAAGCTTAACAACGCCTTTCATTGAAAGTGTTATTCGCCAGTCTCTGCGTAAGGCTACATCAAGAGGAAGCAAACCTTAGAGATAGAACGTAGAACTACTTTATTGTGTCAAGTTTCAAGAAGCTACCACAAATCATGTTTGATTTAGAGTTCGAACTGCATCTGTCAATATAGGAGAAAACAGAGTGAAAACTAAAAATTCAAACTGTTACTGCAAACGAATTCTTCAACCTAGGAGAACGAAACTTGAACATCCACGTTTTATTGGTGTACTGCTCATTACTTGAAATTATCATGAAGGTCGGAAAAAAAAAATATGTTGAGATTTCAGGAGACTGTATTATTTTGGCAGCCTAACAACGCCTTTCATTCAATGTGTCTTTCGTCAGTCTCTGCTTAGGTCTACATCCAGAGGAAAAAAAAATAAAAATAGAAAGTAGAAATACTTTACTGTTTCATGTTTCAAGAAGCTAGCAAAATCCGTGTTTGATTTAGAGTTCGAACTACATTTGTCAATATAGGAGAAAACAGAGTGAAACCTAAAAATTCAAACTGTTACTCCAAAAGAATGCTTCAATCTAGGAGAACTAAACTTTGGCATCCAAGTGGGATTGGTGTACTGATCATTACTTGAAAGTATCACGAAGATTGGATGAAAAAATATATGTTGAGATTTCAGGAGACTCTAGTGTGTTGGAAGTTTGGCAACCCCTTTCAGTATAAGTGTTATTCGCCAGTCCCAGCTTTAGGATACAAGAGGAAACAAACCTTAGAGATAGAACGTAGAACTACTTTATTGTGTCAAGTTTCAAGAAGCTAGCACAAACCGTGTTTGATTTAGAGTTCTAACTGCATCTGTCAATATAGGAGAAAACAGAGTGAAACCTAGAATTTCTAACTGTTCCTGCAAACGAATGCTACAACCTAGAAGAACAAAACTTGGGCATCCACGTTTGATTGGTGTACTGATCAATACTTGAAAGAATCATGAAGATTGGATGAAAAAACATATGTTGAGATTTCAGGAGACGGTAATTTTTTGGAAGCTTAACCACGCCTTTCATTGAAAGTGTTATTCGCCAGTCTCTGCTTAAGGCTACATCAAGAGGAAACAAACCTTAGAGATAGAACGTAGAACTACTTTATTGTGTCAAGTTTCAAGAAGCTAGCACAAACCATGTTTGATTTTGAGTTCGAACTGCATCTTTCAATATAGGAGAAAACAGAGTGAAAACTAAAAATTCAAACTGTTACTGCAAACGAATGCTTCAACCTAGGAGAACGAAACTTGAACATCCACGTTTTATTGGTGTACTGCTCATTACTTGAAATTATCATGAAGGTCGGAAAAAAAAATATGTTGAGATTTCAGGAGACTGTAGTATTTTGGCAGCCTAACAACGCCTTTCATTGAATGTGTTTTTCGTCAGTCTCTGCTTAGGTCTACATCCAGAGGAAACAAAGAATAAAAATAGAATGTAGAACTACTTTACTGTTTCAAGTTTCAAGAAGCTAGCACAAACCGTGTTTGATTTTGACTTCGAAATACATTTGTCAATATAGGAGAAAACAGAGTGAACCCTAAAAATTCAACTGTTACTCCAAAAGAATGCTTCAATCTAGGAGAACTAAACATTGGCATCCACGTGGGATTGGTGTACTGATGATTACTTGAAAGTATCATGAAGATTGGATGAAAAAATAAATGTTGAGATTTCAGGAGACTCTAGTGTGTTGGAAGTTTGGCAACCTATTTCAGTATAAGTGTTATTCGCCAGTCCCAGCTTTAGGATACAAGAGGAAACAAACCTTAGAGATAGAACGTAGAACTACTTTACTGTGTCAAGTTTCAAGAAGCTAGCACAAACCGTGTTTGATTTAGAGTTCTAACTGCATCTGTCAATATAGGAGAAAACCGAGTGAAACCTATAATTTCTAACAAACGAATGCTACAACCTAGAAGAACAAAACTTGGGCATCCACGTTTGATTGGTGTACTGATCAATACTTGAAAGAATCATGAAGATTGGATGAAAAAATGTATGTTGATATTTCAGGAGACGGTAGTTTTTTGGAAGCTTAACAACGCCTTTCATTGAAAGTGTTATTCGCCAGTCTCTGCTTAAGGCTACATCAAGAGGAAACAAACGTTAGAGATAGAACGTAGAACTACTTTATTGTGTCAAGTTTCAAGAAGCTACCACAAACCATGTTTGATTTAGTGTTCGAACTGCATCTGTCAATATAGGAGAAAACAGAGTGAAAACTAAAAATTCAAACTGTTACTGCAAACGAATGCTTCAACCTAGGAGAACGAAACTTGAACATCCACGTTTTATTGGTGTACTGCTCATTACTTGAAATTATCATGAAGGTCGGAAAAAAAAATATGTTGAGATTTCAGGAGACTGTAGTATTTTGTCAGCCTAACAACGCCTTTCATTGAATGTGTCTTTCGTCAGTGTCTGCTTAGGTCTACATCCAGAGGAAACAAAAAATAAAAATAGAATATAGAACTACTTTACTGTTTCAAGTTTGAAGAAGCTAGCACAAACCGTGTTTGATTTAGAGTTCGAACTACATTTGTCAATATAGGAGAAAACAGAGTGAAACCTAAAAATTCAAACTGTTACTCCAAAAGAATGCTTCAATCTAGGAGAACTAAACTTTGGCATCCAAGTGGGATTGGTGTACTGATCATTACTTGAAAGTATCATGAAGATTGGATGAAAAAATATATGTTGAGATTTCAGGTGACTCTAGTGTGTTGGAAGTTTGGCAACCCCTTTCAGTATTAGTGTTATTCGCCAGTCCCAGCTTTAGGATACAAGAGGAAACAAACCTTAGAGATAGAACGTAGAACTACTTTATTGTGTCAAGTTTCAAGAAGCTAGCACAAACCGTGTTTGATTTAGAGTTCTAACTGCATCTGTCAATATAGGAGAAAACAGAGTGAAACCTATAATTTCTAACTGTTCCTGCAAACGAATGCTACAACCTAGAATAACAAAACTTGGGCATCCACGTTTGATTGGTGTACTGATCAATACTTGAAAGAATCATGAAGATTGGATGAAAAAACATATGTTGAGATTTCAGGAGACGGTAATTTTTTGGAAGCTTAACAACACCTTTCATTGAAAGTGTTATTCGGCAGTCTCTGCTTAAGGCTACATCAAGAGGAAACAAACCTTAGAGATAGAACGTAGAACTACTTTATTGTGTCAAGTTTCAAGAAGCTAGCACAAACCATGTTTGATTTAGAGTTCGAACTGCATCTGTCAATATAGGAGAAAACAGAGTGAAAACTAAAAATTCAAACTGTTACTGCAAACGAATGTTTCAACTTAGGAGAACGGAACTTGAACATCCACGTTTTATTGGTGTACTGCTCATTACTTGAAATTATCATGAAGGTCGGAAAAAAAATTATGTTGAGATTTCAGGAGCCTGTAGTATTTTGGCAGCCTAACAACGCCTTTCATTGAATGTGTCTTTCGTCAGTGTCTACATAGGTCTACATCCAGAGGAAACAAAAAATAAAAATAGAATGTAGAACTACTTTACTGTTTCAAGTTTCAAGAAGCTAGCACAAACCGTGTTTGATTTAGAGTTCGAACTACATTTGTAAATATAGGAGAAAACAGAGTGAAACCTAAAAATTCAAACTGTTACTCCAAAAGAATGCTTCAATCTAGGAGAACTAAACTTTGGCATCCAAGTGGGATTGGTGTACTGATCATTACTTGAATGTATCATGAAGATTGGATGAAAAAATATATGTTGAGATTTCAGGAGACTCTAGTGTGTTGGAAGTTTGGCAACCCCTTTCAGTATAAGTGTTATTCGCCAGTCCCAGCTTTAGGATACAAGAGGAAACAAACCTTAGAGATAGAACGTAGAACTACTTTATTGTGTCAAGTTTCAAGAAGCTAGCACAAACCGTGTTTGATTTAGAGTTCTAACTGCATCTGTCAATATAGGAGAAAACAGAGTGAAACCTATAATTTCTAACTGTTCATGAAAACGAATGCTACAACCTAGAAGAACAAAACTTGGGCATCCACGTTTGATTGGTGTACTGATCAATACTTGAAAGAATCATGAAGATTGGATGAAAAAACATATGTTGAGATTTCAGGAGACGGTAATTTTTTGGAAGCTTAACAACGCCTTTCATTGAAAGTGTTATTCGGCAGTCTCTGCTTAAGGCTACATCAAGAGGAAACAAACCTTAGAGATAGAACGTAGAACTACTTTATTGTGTCAAGTTTCAAGAAGCTAGCACAAACCATGTTTGATTTAGAGTTCGAACTGCATCTGTCAATATAGGAGAAAACAGAGTGAAAACTAAAAATTCAAACTGTTACTGCAAACGAATGTTTCAACTTAGGAGAACGGAACTTGAACATCCACGTTTTATTGGTGTACTGCTCATTACTTGAAATTATCATGAAGGTCGGAAAAAAAATTATGTTGAGATTTCAGGAGCCTGTAGTATTTTGGCAGCCTAACAACGCCTTTCATTGAATGTGTCTTTCGTCAGTGTCTACATAGGTCTACATCCAGAGGAAACAAAAAATAAAAATAGAATGTAGAACTACTTTACTGTTTCAAGTTTCAAGAAGCTAGCACAAACCGTGTTTGATTTAGAGTTCGAACTACATTTGTAAATATAGGAGAAAACAGAGTGAAACCTAAAAATTCAAACTGTTACTCCAAAAGAATGCTTCAATCTAGGAGAACTAAACTTTGGCATCCAAGTGGGATTGGTGTACTGATCATTACTTGAAAGTATCATGAAGATTGGATGAAAAAATATATGTTGAGATTTCACGAGACTCTAGTGTGTTGGAAGTTTGGCAACCCCTTTCAGTATAAGTGTTATGCGCCAGTCCCAGCTTTAGTATACAAGAGGAAACAAACCTTAGAGATAGAACGTAGAACTACTTTATTGTGTCAAGTTTCAAGAAGCTGGTACAAACCGTGTTTGATTTAGAGTTCTAACTGCATCTGTCAATATAGGAGAAAACAGAGTGAAACCTATAATTTCTAACTGTTCATGAAAACGAATGCTACAACCTAGAAGAACAAAACTTGGGCATCCACGTTTGATTGGTGTACTGATCAATACTTGAAAGAATCATGAAGATTGGATGAAAAAATATATGTTGAGATTTCAGGAGACGGTAGTTTTTTGGAAGCTTAACAACGCCTTTCATTGAAAGTGTTATTCGGCAGTCTCTGCTTAAGGCTACATCAAGAGGAAACAAACCTTAGAGATAGAACGTAGAACTACTTTATTGTGTCAAGTTTCAAGAAGCTAGCACAAACCATGTTTGATTTAGAGTTCGAACTGCATCTGTCAATATAGGAGAAAACAGAGTGAAAACTAAAAATTCAAACTGTTACTGCAAACGAATGCTTCAACCTAGGAGAACGGAACTTGAACATCCACGTTTTATTGGTGTACTGCTCATTACTTGAAATTATCATGAAGGTCGGAAAAAAAATATGTTGAGATTTCAGGAGCCTGTAGTATTTTGGCAGCCTAACAACGCCTTTCATTGAATGTGTCTTTCGTCAGTCTCTGCTTAGGTCTACATCCAGAGGAAACAGAATATAAAAATAGAATGTAGAACTACTTTACTGTTTCAAGTTTCAAGAAGCTAGCACAAACCCTGTTTGATTTAGAGATCGAACTACATTTGTCAATATAGGAGAAAACAGAGTGAAACCTAAAAATTCAAACTGTTACACCAAAAGAATGCTTCCATCTAGGAGAACTAAACTTTGTCATCCAAGTGGGATTGGTGTACTGATCATTACTTGAAAGTATCATGAAGATTGGATGAAAAAATATATGTTGAGATTTCAGGAGACTCTAGTGGGTTGGAAGTTTGGCAATCCCTTTCAGTATAAGTGTTATTCGCCAGTCCCAGCTTTAGGATACAAGAGGAAACAAACCTTAGAGATAGAACGTAGAACTACTTTATTGTGTCAAGTTTCAAGAAGCTAGCACAAACCATGTTTGATTTAGAGTTCGCACTGCATCTGTCAATATAGGAGAAAACAGAGTGAAAACTAAAAATTCAAACTGTTACTGCAAACGAATGCTTCAACCTAGGAGAACGAAACTTGAACATCCACGTTTTATTGGTGTACTGCTCATTACTTGAAATTATCATGAAGGTCGGAAAAAAAAATATGTTGAGATTTCAGGAGACTGTAGTATTTTGGCAGCCTAACAACGCCTTTCATTGAATGTGTCTTTCGTCAGTCTCTGCTTAGGTCTACATCCAGAGGAAACAAAAAATAAAAATAGAATGTAGAACTACTTTACTGTTTCAAGTTTCAAGAAGTTAGCACAAACACTGTTTGATTTAGAGTTCGAACTACATTTGTCAATATAGGAGAAAACAGAGTGAAACCTTAAACTTCAAACTGTTACTCCAAAAGAATGCTTCCATCTAGGAGAAATAAACTTTGGCATCCAAGTGGGATTGGTGTACTAATCATTACTTGAAAGTATCATGAAGATTGGATGAAAAAATATATGTTGAGATTTCACGAGACTCTAGTGTGTTGGAAGTTTGGCAACCCCTTTCAGTATAAGTGTTATTCGCCAGTCCCAGCTTTAGGATACAAGAGGAAACAAACCTTAGAGATAGAACGTAGAACTACTTTATTGTGTCAAGTTTCAAGAAGCTAGTACAAACCGTGTTTGATTTAGAGTTCTAACTGCATCTGTCAATATAGGAGAAAACAGAGTGAAACCTATGATTTCTAACTGTTCCTGCAAACGAATGCTACAACCTAGAAGAACAAAACTTGGGCATCCACGTTTGATTGGTGTACTGATCAATACTTGAAAGAATCATGAAGATTGGATGAAAAATATATGTTGAGATTTCAGGAGACGGTAGTTATTTGGAAGCTTAACAACGCCTTTCATTGAACGTGTTATTCGCCAGTCTCTGCTTAAGGCTACATCAAGAGGAAACAAACCTTAGAGATAGAACGTAGAACTACTTTATTGTGTCAAGTTTCAAGAAGCTAGCACAAACCATGTTTCATTTAGAGTTCGAACTGCATCTGTTAATATAGTAGAAAAGAGAGTGAAAACTAAAAATTCAAACTGTTACTGCAAACGAATGCTTCAAGCTAGGAGAACGAAACTTGAACATCCACGTTTTATTGGTGTACTGCTCATTACTTGAAATTATCATGAAGGTCGGAAAAAAAAATATGTTGAGATTTCAGGAGCCTGTAGTATTTTGGCAGCCTAACAACGCCTTTCATTGAATGTGTCTTTCGTCAGTCTCTGCTTAGGTCTACATCCAGAGGAAACAAAAAATAAAAATAGAATGCAGAACTACTTTACTGTTTCAAGTTTCAAGAAGCTAGCACAAACCGTGTTTGATTTAGAGTTCGAACTACATTTGTCAATATAGGAGAAAACAGAGTGAAACCTTAAACTTCAAACTGTTACTCCAAAAGAATGCTTCCATCTAGGAGAACTAAACTTTGGCATCCAAGTGGGATTGGTGTCCTGATCATTACTTGAAAGTATCATGAAGATTGGATGAAAAAATATATGTTGAGATTTCACGAGACTCTAGTGTGTTGGAAGTTTGGCAACCCCTTTCAGTATAAGTGTTATTCGCCAGTCCCAGCTTTAGGATACAAGAGGAAACAAACCTTAGAGATAGAACGTAGAACTACTTTATTGTGTCAAGTTTCAAGAAGCTGGTACAAACCGTGTTTGATTTAGAGTTCTAACTGCATCTGTCAATATAGGAGAAAACAGAGTGAAACCTATGATTTCTAACTGTTCCTGCAAACGAATGCTACAACCTAGAAGAACAAAACTTGGGCATCCACGTTTGATTGGTGTGCTGATCAATACTTGAAAGAATCATGAAGATTGGATGAAAAAATATATGTTGAGATTTCAGGAGACGGTAGTTTTTTGGAAGCTTAACAACGCCTTTCATTGAAAGTGTTATTCGCCAGTCTCTGCTTAAGGCTACATCAAGAAAAAACACACCTTAGAGATAGAACGTAGAACTACTTTATTGTGTCAAGTTTCAAAGAGCTAGCACAAACCATGTTTGATTTAGAGTTCAAACTACATCTGTCAATATAGGAGAAAACAGAGTGAAAACTAAAAATTCAAACTGTTACTGCAAACGAATGCTTCAACCTAGGAGAACGGAACTTGAACATCCACGTTTTATTGGTGTACTGCTCATTACTTGAAATTATCATGAAAGTCGGAAAAAAAAATATGTTGAGATTTCAGGAGCCTGTAGTATTTTGGCAGCCTAACAACGCCTTTCATTGAATGTGTCTTTCGTCAGTGTCTGCTTAGGTCTACATCCAGAGGAAACAAAAAATAAAAATAGAATGTAGAACTACTTTACTGTTTCAAGTTTCAAGAAACTAGCACAAACCCTGTTTGATTTAGAGTTCGAACTACATTTGTCAATATAGGAGAAAACAGAGTGAAACCTAAAAATTCAAACTGTTACTCCAAAAGAATGCTTCAATCTAGGAGAACGAAACTTTGGAATCCAAGTGGGACTGGTGTACTGATCATTACTTGAAAGTATCATGAAGATTGGATGAAAAAATATATGTTGAGATTTCAGGAGACTCTAGTGTGTTGGAAGTTTGGCAACCCCTTTCAGTATAAGTGTTATTCGCCAGTCCCAGCTTTAGGATACAAGAGGAAACAAACCTTAGAGATAGAACGTAGAACTACTTTACTGTGTCAAGTTTCAAGAAGCTAGCACAAACCGTGTTTGATTTAGAGTTCTAACTGCATCTGTCAATATAGGAGAAAACAGAGTGAAACCTATAATTTCTAACTGTTCCTGCAAACGAATGCTACAACCTAGAAGAACAAAACTTGGGCATCCACGTTTGATTGGTGTACAGATCAATACTTGAAAGAATCATGAAGATTGGATGAAAAAATATATGTTGAGATTTCAGGAGACCGTAGTTTTTTGGAAGCTTAACAACGCCTTTCAATGAAAGTGTTATTCGCCAGTCTCTGCTTAAGGCTACATCAAGAGGAAACAAATCTTAGAGATAGAACGTAGAACTACATTATTGTGTCAAGTTTCAAGAAGCTAGCACAAACCATGTTTGATTTAGAGTTCGAACTGCATCTGTCAATATAATAGAAAACAGAGTGAAAACTAAAAATTCAAACTGTTACTGCAAACAAATGCTTCAACCTAGGAGAACGAAACTTGAACATCCACGTTTTATTGGTGTACTGCTCATTACTTGAAATTATCATGAAGGTCGGCAAAAAAAATATGTTGAGATTTCAGGAGCCTGTAGTATTTTGGCAGGCGAACAACGCCTTTCAATGAATATGTCTTTCCTCAGTCTCTGCTTAGGTCTACATCCAGAGGAAACAAAAAATAAAAATAGAATGTAGAACTACTTTACTGTTTCAAGTTTCAAGAAGCTAGCACAAACCGTGTTTGATTTAGAGTTCGAAATACATTTGTCAATATAGGAGAAAACAGAGTGAAACCTAAAAATTCAAACTGTTACTCCAAAAGAATGCTTCAATCTAGGAGAACTAATCTTTGGCATCCAAGTGGGATTGGTGTACTGATCATTACTTGAAAGTATCATGAAGATTGGATGAAAAAATATATGTTGAGATTTCAGGAGACTCTAGTGTGTTGGAAGTTTGGCAACCCCTTTCAGTATAAGTGTTATTCGCCAGTCCCAGCTTTAGGATACAAGAGGAAACAAACCTTACAAATAGAACGTAGAACTACTTTACTGTGTCAAGTTTCAAGAAGCTAGCACAAACCGTGTTTGATTTAGAGTTCTAACTGCATCTGTCAATATAGGAGAAAACAGAGTGAAACCTATAATTTCTAACTGTTCCTGCAAACGAATGCTACAACCTAGAAGAACAAAACTTGGGCATCCACGTTTGATTGGTGTACTGATCAATACTTGAAAGAATCATGAAGATTGGATGAAAAAATATATGTTGAGATTTCAGGAGACGGTAGTTTTTTGGAAGCTTAACAACGCCTTTCATTGAAAGTGTTATTCGCCAGTCTCTGCTTAAGGCTACATCAAGAGGAAACAAACCTTAGAGGTAGAACGTAGAACTACTTTATTTTGTCAAGTTTCAAGAAGCTAGCACAAACCATGTTTGATTTAGAGTTCGAACTGCATCTGTCAATATAGGAGAAAACAGAGTGAAAACTAAAAATTCAAACTGTTACTGCAAACGAATGCTTCAACCTAGGAGAACGAAACTTGAACATCCATGTTTTATTCGTGTACTGCTGATTACTCGAAATTATCATGAAGGTCGAAAAAAAAATATGTTGAGATTTCAGGAGACTGTAGTATTTTGACAGCCTAACAACGCCTTTCATTGAATGTGTCTTTCGTCAGTCTCTGCTTAGGTCTACATCCAGAGGAAAGAAAAAATAAAAATAGAATGTAGAATTACTTTACTGTTTCAAGTTTCAAGAAGCTAGCACAAACGGTGTTTGATTTAGAGTTCGAACTACATTTGTCAATATAGGAGAAAACAGAGTGAAACCTAAAAATTCAAACTGTTACTCCAAAAGAATGCTTCAATCTAGGAGAACTAAACTTTGGCATCCAAGTGGGATTGGTGTACTGATCATTACTTGAAAGTATCATGAAGATTGGATGAAAAAATATATGTTGAGATTTCAGGAGACTCTAGTGTATTGGAAGTTTGGCAACCCCTTTCAGTATAAGTGTTATTCACCAGTCCCAGCTTTAGGATACAAGAGGAAACAAACCTTAGAGATAGAACATAGAACTACTTTATTGTGTCAAGTTTCAAGAAGCTAGCACAAACCATGTTTGATTTAGAGTTGGAACTGCATCTGTCAATATAGGAGAAAACAGAGTGAAAACTAAAAATTCAAACTGTTACTGCAAACGAATGCTTCAACCTAGGAGAACGAAACTTGAACATCCATGTTTTATTCGTGTACTGCTGATTACTCGAAATTATCATGAAGGTCAAAAAAAAATATGTTGAGATTTCAGGAGACTGTAGTATTTTGACAGCCTAACAACGCCTTTCATTGAATGTGTCTTTCGTCAGTCTCTGCTTAGGTCTACATCCAGAGGAAAGAAAAAATAAAAATAGAATGTAGAATTACTTTACTGTTTCAAGTTTCAAGAAGCTAGCACAAACGGTGTTTGATTTAGAGTTCGAACTACATTTGTCAATATAGGAGAAAACAGAGTGAAACCTAAAAATTCAAACTGTTACTCCAAAAGAATGCTTCAATCTAGGAGAACTAAACTTTGGCATCCAAGTGGGATTGGTGTACTGATCATTACTTGAAAGTATCATGAAGATTGGATGAAAAAATATATGTTGAGATTTCAGGAGACTCTAGTGTATTGGAAGTTTGGCAACCCCTTTCAGTATAAGTGTTATTCACCAGTCCCAGCTTTAGGATACAAGAGGAAACAAACCTTAGAGATAGAACATAGAACTACTTTATTGTGTCAAGTTTCAAGAAGCTAGCACAAACCATGTTTGATTTAGAGTTGGAACTGCATCTGTCAATATAGAAGAAAACAGAGTGAAAACTAAAAATTCAAACTGTTACTGCAAACGAATGCTTCAACCTAGGAGAACGAAACTTGAACATCCACGTTTTATTGGTGTACTGCTGATTACTCGAAATTATCATGAAGGTCGGAAAAAAAAATATGTTGAGATTTCAGGAGACTGTAGTATTTTGGCAGCCTAACAACGCCTTTCATTAAATGTGTCTTTCGTCAGTCTCTGCTTAGGTCTACATCCAGAGGAAACAAAAAATAAAAATAGAATGTAGAATTACTTTACTGTTTCAAGTTTCAAGAAGCTAGTACAAACCGTGTTTGATTTAGAGTTCGAACTACATTTGTCAATATAGGAGAAAACAGAGTGAAACAAAAATTCAAACTGTTACTCCAAAAGAATGCTTCAATCTAGGAGAACAAAACTTTGGCATCCAAGTGGGATTGGTGTACTGATCATTACTTGAAAGTATCATGAAGATTGGATGAAAAAATATATGTTGAGATTTCAGGAGACTCTAGTGTATTGGAAGTTTGGCAACCCCTTTCACTATAAGTGTTATTCGCCAGTCCCAGCTTTAGTCTACAAGAGGAAACAAACCTTAGAGATAGAACGTAAAACTACTTTATTGTGTCAAGTTTCAAGAAGCTAGCACAAACCGTGTTTGATTTAGAGTTCTAACTGCATCTGTCAATATAGGAGAAAACAGAGTGAAACCTATAATTTCTAACTGTTCCTGCAAACGAATGCTACAACCTAGAAGAACAAAACTTGGGCATCCACGTTTGATTTTTGTACTGATCAATACTTGAAAGAATCATGAAGTTTGGATGAAAAAATATATGTTGAGATTTCAGGAGACCGTAGTTTTTTGGAAGCTTAACAACGCCTTTCATTGAAAGTGTTATTCGCCAGTCTCTGCTTAAGGCTACATCAAGAGGAAACAAACCTTAGAGATAGAACGTAGAACTACGCTATTGTGTCAAGTTTCAAGAAGCTAGCACAAACCATGTTTGATTTAGAGTTCGAACTGCATCTGTCAATATAGGAGAAAACAGAGTGAAAACAAAAAATTCAAACTGTTACTGCAAACGAATCCTTCAACCTAGGAGAACGAAAACTGAACATCCACGTTTTATTGGTGTACTGCTCATTACTTGAAATTATCATGAAGGTCGGAAAAAGAAATATGTTGAGATTTCAGGAGACTGTAGTATTTTGGCAGCCTAACAACGCCTTTCATTGAATGTGTCTTTCGTCAGTCTCTGCTTAGGTCTACATCCAGAGGAAACAAAAAATAAAAATAGAATGTAGAACTACTTAACTGTTTCAAGTTTCAAGAAGCTAGCACAAACCGTGTTTGATTTAGAGTTCGAACTACATTTGTCAATATAGGAGAAAACAGAGTGAAACCTAAAAATTCAAACTGTTACTCCAAAAGAATGCTTCAATCTACGAGAACTAAATTTGGGCATCCAAGTGGGATTGGTGTACTGATCATTACTTGAAAGTATCATGAAGATTGGATGAAAAAATATATGTTGAGATTTCAGGAGACTCTAGTGTGTTGGAAGTTTGGCAACCCCTTTCAGTATAAGTGTTATTCGCCAGTCCCAGCTTTAGGATACAAGAGGAAACAAACCTTAGAGATAGAACGTAGAACTACTTTACTGTGTCAAGTTTCAAGAAGCTAGCACAAACCGTGTTTTATTTAGAGTTCTAACTGCATCTGTCAATATAGGAGAAAACAGAGTGAAACCTATAATTTCTAACTGTTCCTGCAAACGAATGCTACAACCTAGAAGAACAAAACTTGGGCATCCACGTTTGATTGGTGTACTGATCAATACTTGAAAGAATCATGAAGTTTGGATGAAAAAATGTATGTTGAGATTTCAGGAGACGGTAGTTTTTTGGAAGCTTAACAACGCCTTTCATTGAAAGTGTTATTCGCCAGTCTCTGCTTAAGGCTACATCAAGAGGAAACAAACCTTAGAGATAGAACGTAGAACTACTGTATTGTGTCAAGTTTCAAGAGGCTAGCACAAACCATGTTTGATTTAGAGTTCGAACTGCATGTGTCAATATAGGAGAAAACAGAGTGAAAACTAAAAATTCAAACTGTTACTGCAAACGAATGCTTCAACCTAGGAGAACGGAACTTGAACATCCACGTTTTATTGGTGTACTGCTCATTACTTGAAATTATCATGAAGGTCGGAAAAAAAAATATGTAGAGATTTCAGGAGACTGTAGTATTTTGGCAGCCTAACAACGCCTTTTATTGAATGTGTCTTTCGTCAGTCTCTGCTTAGGTCTACATCCAGAGGAAACAAAAAATAAAAATAGAATGTAGAATTACTTTACTGTTTCAAGTTTCAAGAAGCTAGCAGAAACCGTGTTTGATTTAGAGTTCGAACTACATTTGTCAATATAGGAGAAAACAGAGTGAAACCTAAAAATTCAAACTGTTACTCCAAAAGAATGCTTCAATCTAGGAGAACTAAATTTTGGCATCCAAGTGGGATTGGTGTACTGATCATTACTTGAATGTATCATGAAGATTGGATGAAAAAATATATGCTGAGATTTCAGGAGACTCTAGTGTGTTGGAAGTTTTGCAACCCCTTTCAGTATAAGTGTTATTCGCCAGTCCCAGCTTCAGGATACAAGAGGAAACAAACCTTAGAGATAGAACGTAGAACTACTTTACTGTGTCAAGTTTCAAGAAGCTAGCACAAACCGTGTTTGATTTAGAGTTCTAACTGCATCTGTCTATATAGGAGAAAACAGAGTGAAACCTATAATTTCTAACTGTTCCTGCAAACGAATGCTACAACCTAGAAGAACAAAACTTGGGCATCCACGTTTGATTGGTGTACTGATCAATACTTGAAAGAATCATGAAGATTGGATGAAAAAATATATGTTGAGATTTCAGGAGACGGTTGTTTTTTGGAAGCTTAACAACGCCTTTCATTGAAAGTGTTATTCGCCAGTCTCTGCTTAAGGCTACATCAAGAGGAAACAAACCTTAGAGGTAGAACGTAGAACTACTTTATTTTGTCAAGTTTCAAGAAGCTAGCACAAACCATGTTTGATTTAGAGTTCGAACTGCATCTGTCAATATAGGAGAAAACAGAGTGAAAACTAAAAATTCAAACTGTTACTGCAAACGAATGCTTCAACCTAGGAGAACGAAACTTGAACATCCATGTTTTATTCGTGTACTGCTGATTACTCGAAATTATCATGAAGGTCGAAAAAAAAATATGTTGAGATTTCAGGAGACTGTAGTATTTTGACAGCCTAACAACGCCTTTCATTGAATGTGTCTTTCGTCAGTCTCTGCTTAGGTCTACATCCAGAGGAAAGAAAAAATAAAAATAGAATGTAGAATTACTTTACTGTTTCAAGTTTCAAGAAGCTAGCACAAACGGTGTTTGATTTAGAGTTCGAACTACATTTGTCAATATAGGAGAAAACAGAGTGAAACCTAAAAATTCAAACTGTTACTCCAAAAGAATGATTCAATCTAGGAGAACTAAACTTTGGCATCCAAGTGGGATTGGTGTACTGATCATTACTTGAAAGTATCATGAAGATTGGATGAAAAAATATATGTTGAGATTTCAGGAGACTCTAGTGTATTGGAAGTTTGGAAACCCCTTTCAGTATAAGTGTTATTCACCAGTCCCAGCTTTAGGATACAAGAGGAAACAAACCTTAGAGATAGAACATAGAACTACTTTATTGTGTCAAGTTTCAAGAAGCTAGCACAAACCATGTTTGATTTAGAGTTGGAACTGCATCTGTCAATATAGGAGAAAACAGAGTGAAAACTAAAAATTCAAACTGTTACTGCAAACGAATGCTTCAACCTAGGAGAACGAAACTTGAACATCCACGTTTTATTGGTGTACTGCTGATTACTCGAAATTATCATGAAGGTCGGAAAAAAAAATATGTTGAGATTTCAGGAGACTGTAGTATTTTGGCAGCCTAACAACGCCTTTCATTAAATGTGTCTTTCGTCAGTCTCTGCTTAGGTCTAAATCCAGAGGAAACAAAAAATAAAAATAGAATGTAGAATTACTTTACTGTTTCAAGTTTCAAGAAGCTAGTACAAACCGTGTTTGATTTAGAGTTCGAACTACATTTGTCAATATAGGAGAAAACAGAGTGAAACAAAAATTCAAACTGTTACTCCAAAAGAATGCTTCAATCTAGGAGAACAAAACTTTGGCATCCAAGTGGGATTGGTGTACTGATCATTACTTGAAAGTATCATGAAGATTGGATGAAAAAAATATATGTTGAGATTTCAGGAGACTCTAGTGTATTGGAAGTTTGGCAACCCCTTTCACTATAAGTGTTATTCGCCAGTCCCAGCTTTAGTCTACAAGAGGAAACAAACCTTAGAGATAGAACGTAGAACTACTTTATTGTGTCAAGTTTCAAGAAGCTAGCACAAACCGTGTTTGATTTAGAGTTCTAACTGCATCTGTCAATATAGGAGAAAACAGAGTGAAACCTATAATTTCTAACTGTTCATGCAAACGAATGCTACAACCTAGAAGAACAAAACTTGGGCATCCACGTTTGATTGGTGTACTGATCAATACTTGAAAGAATCATGAAGTTTGGATGAAAAAATATATGTTGAGATTTCAGGAGACCGTAGTTTTTTGGAAGCTTAACAACGCCTTTCATTGATAGTGTTATTCGCCAGTCTCTGCTTAAGGCTACATCAAGAGGAAACAAACCTTAGAGATAGAACGTAGAACTACTTTATTGTGTCAAGTTTCAAGAAGCTAGCACAAACCATGTTTGATTTAGAGTTCGAACTGCATCTGTCAATATAGGAGAAACAGAGTGAAAACTAAAAATTCAAACTGTTACTGCAAACGAATCCTTCAACCTAGGAGAACGAAAACTGAACATCCACGTTTTATTGGTGTACTGCTCATTACTTGAAATTATCATGAAGGTCGGAAAAAGAAATATGTTGAGATTTCAGGAGACTGTAGTATTTTGGCAGCCTAACAACGCCTTTCATTGAATGTGTCTTTCGTCAGTCTCTGCTTAGGTCTACATCCAGAGGAAACAAAAAATAAAAATAGAATGTAGAACTACTTAACTGTTTCAAGTTTCAAGAAGCTAGCACAAACCGTGTTTGATTTAGAGTTCGAACTACATTTGTCAATATAGGAGAAAACAGAGTGAAACCTAAAAATTCAAACTGTTACTCCCAAAAGAATGCTTCAATCTACGAGAACTAAATTTGGGCATCCAAGTGGGATTGGTGTACTGATCATTACTTGAAAGTATCATGAAGATTGGATGAAAAAATATATGTTGAGATTTCAGGAGACTCTAGTGTGTTGGAAGTTTGGCAACACCTTTCAGTATAAGTGTTATTCGCCAGTCCCAGCTTTAGGATACAAGAGGAAACAAACCTTAGAGATAGAACGTAGAACTACTTTATTGTGTCAAGTTTCAAGAAGCTAGCACAAACCGTGTTTGATTTAGAGTTCTAACTGCATCTGTCAATATAGGAGAAAACAGAGTGAAACCTATAATTTCTAACTGTTCCTGCAAACGAATGCTACAACCTAGAAGAACAAAACTTGGGCATCCACGTTTGATTGGTGTACTGATCAATACTTGAAAGAATCATGAAGTTTGGATGAAAAAATGTATGTTGAGATTTCAGGAGACGGTAGTTTTTGGAAGCTTAACAACGCCTTTCATTGAAAGTGTTATTCGCCAGTCTCTGCTTAAGGCTACATCAAGAGGAAACAAACCTTAGAGATAGAACGTAGAACTACTTTATTGTGTCAAGTTTCAAGAAGCTAGCACAAACCATGTTTGATTTAGAGTTCTAACTGCATCTGTCAATATAGGAGAAAACAGAGTGAAAACTAAAAATTCAAACTGTACTGCAAACGAATTCTTCAACCTAGGAGAACGAAACTTGAACATCCACGTTTTATTGGTGTACTGCTGATTACTTGAAATTATCATGAAGGTCGGAAAAAAATATGTAGAGATTTCAGGAGACTGTAGTATTTTGGCAGGGCCTAACAAAGCCTTTTATTGAATGTGTCTTTTGTCAGTCTCTGCTTAGGTCTAAATCCAGAGGAAACAAAAATAAAAATAGAATGTAGAATTACTTTACTGTTTCAAGTTTCAAGAAGCTAGCACAAACCGTGTTTGATTTAGAGTTCGAACTACATTTGTCAATATAGGAGAAAACAGAGTGAAACCTAAAAATTCAAACTGTTACTCCAAAAGAATGCTTCAATCTAGGAGAACTAAACTTTGGCATCCAAGTGGGATTGGTGTACTGATCATTACTTGAAAGTATCATGAAGATTGGATGAAAAAATACATGTTGAGATTTCAAGAGACTCTAATGTGTTGGAACTTTGGCAACCCCTTTCAGTATAAGTGTTATTCGCCAGTCCCAGCTTTAGGACACAAGAGGAAACAAACCTTTGAGATAGAACGTAGAACTACTTTACTGTGTCAAGTTTCAAGAAGCTAGCACAAACCGTGTTTGATTTAGAGTTCTAACTGTATCTGTCAATATAGGAGAAAACAGAGTGAAACCTATAATTTCTAACTGTTCCTGCAAAAGAATGCTACAACCTAGAAGAACAAAACTTGGGCATCCACGTTTGATTGGTGTACTGATCAATTCTTGAAAGAATCATGAAGATTGGATGAAAAAATGTATGTTGAGATTTCAGGAGACGGTTGTTTTTTGGAAGCTTAACAACGCCTTTCATTGAAAGTGTTATTCGCCAGTCTCTGCTTAAGGCTACATCAAGAGGAAACAAACCTTAGAGATAGAACGTAGAACTACTTTATTGTGTCAAGTTTCAAGAAGCTAGCACAAACCATGTTTGATTTAGAGTTCGAACTGCATCTGTCAATATAGGAGAAAACAGAGTGAAAACTAAAAATTTAAACTGTTACTGCAAATGAATGCTTCAACCTAAGGAGAATGAAACTTGAACATCCACGTTTTATTGGTGTACTGCTGATTACTTGAAATTATCATGAAGTTCGGAAAAAAAAATATGTTGAGATTTCAGGAGACTGTAGTATTTTGGCAGCCTAACAACACCTTTCATTGAATGTGTCTTTCGTCAGTCTCTGCTTAGGTCTACATCCAGAGGAAACAAAAAATAAAAATAGAATGTAGAACTACTTTACTCTTTCAAGTTTCAAGAAGCTAGCACAAACCCTGTTTGATTTAGAGTTCGAACAACATTTGTCAATATAGGAGAAAACAGAGTGAAACCTAAAAAGTCAAACTGTTACTCCAAAAGAATGCTTCAATCTAGGAGAACTAAACTTTGGCATCCATGTGGGATTGGTGTACTGATCATTACTTGAAAGTATCATGAAGATTGGATGAAAAAATATATGTTGAGATTTCAGGAGACTCTAGTGTGTTGGAAGTTTGGCAACCCCTTTCAGTATAAGTGTTATTCGCCAGTCCCAGCTTTAGGATACAAGATGAAACAAACCTTAGAGATAGAACGTAGAACTACTTTATTGTGTCAAGTTCCAAGAAGCTAGCACAAAACGTGTTTGATTTAGAGTTCTAACTGTATGTGTCAATATAGGAGAAAACAGAGTGAAACCTATAATTTCTAACTGTTCCTGCAAACGAATGCTACAACCTAGAAGTACAAAACTTGGGCATCCACGTTTGATTGGTGTACTGATCAATACTTGAAAGAATCATGAAGATTGGATGAAAAAATATATGTTGAGATTTCAGGAGATGGTAGTTTTTTAGAAGCTTAACAACGCCTTTCATTGAAAGTGTTATTCGCCGGTCTCTGCTTAAGGCTACATCAAGAGGAAACAAACCTTAGAGATAGAACTTAGAACTACTTTATTGTGTCAAGTTTCATGAAGCTAGCACAAACCATGTTTGATTTAGAGTTCGAACTGCATCTGTCAATATAGGAGAAAACAGAGTGAAAACTAAAAATTCAAACTGTTACTGCAAACGAATGCTTCAACCTAGGAGAACGAAACTTGAACATCCACGTTTTATTGGTGTACTGCTAATTAGTCGAAATTATCATGAAGGTCGGAAAAAAAAATATGTTGAGATTTCAGGAGACTGTAGTATTTTGGCAGCCTAACAACGCCTTTCATTGAATGTGTCTTTCGTCAGTCTCTGCTTAGGTCTACATCCAGAGGAAACAAAAAATAAAAATAGAATGTAGAACTACTTTACTGTTTCAAGTTTCAAGAAGCTAGCACAAACCGTGTTTGATTTAGAGTTCGAACTACATTTTTCAATATAGGAGAAAACAGAGTGAAACCTAAAAATTCAAACTGTTACTCCAAAAGAATGCTTCAATCTAGGAGAACTAAACTTTGGCATCCAAGTGGGATTGGTGTACTGATCATTACTTGAAAGTATCATGAAGATTGGATGAAAAAATATATGTTGAGATTTCACGAGACTCTAGTGTGTTGGAAGTTTGGCAACCCCTTTCAGTATAAGTGTTATTCGCCAGTCCCAGCTTTAGGATACAAGAGGAAACAATCCTTAGAGATAGAACGTAGAACTACTTTATTGTGTCAAGTTTCAAGAAGCTAGCACAAACCGTGTTTGATTTAGAGTTCTAACTGCATCTGCCAATATAGGAAAAATCAGAGTGAAACCTATAATTTCTCACTGTTCCTGCAAACGAATGCTACAACCTAGAAGAACAAAACTTGGGCATCCACGTTTGATTGGTGTACTGATCAATACTTGAAAGAATCATGAAGAGTGGATGAAAAAATATATGTTGAGATTTCAGGAGACGGTAGTTTTTTGGAAGCTTAACAACGCCTTTCATTGAAAGTGTTATTCGCCAGTCTCTGCTTAAGGCTACATCAAGAGGAAACAAACCTTAGAGATAGAACGTAGAACTACATTATTGTGTCAAGTTTCAAGAAGCTAGCACAAACCATGTTTGATTTAGAGTTCGAACTGCATCTGTCAATATAGGAGAAAACAGAGTGAAAACTAAAAATTCAAACTGTTACTGCAAACGAATGCTTCAACTAAGGAGAACGAAACTTGAACATCCACGTTTTATTGGTGTACTGCTGATTACTTGAAATTATCATGCAGGTCGGAAAAAAAATATGTTGAATTTCAGGAGACGGTAGAAATTTGGCAGCCTAACAACGCCTTTCATTGAATGTGTCTTTCGTCAGTCTCTGCTTAGGTCTACATCCAGAGGAAACAAAAAATAAAAATAGAATGTAGAACTACTTTACTCTTTCAAGTTTCAAGAAGCTAGCACATCCGTGTTTGATTTAGAGTTCGAACTACATTTGTCAATATAGGAGAAAACAGAGTGAAACCTAAAAATTCAAACTGTTACTCCAAAAGAATGCTTCAATCTAGGAGAACTAAACTTTGGCATCCAAGTGGGATTGGTGTACTGATCATTACTTGAAAGTATCATGAAGATTGGATGAAAAAATATATGTTGAGATTTCAGAAGACTCTAGTGTGTTGGAAGTTTGGCAACCCCTTTCAGTATAAGTGTTATTCGCCAGTCCCAGCTTTAAGATACAAGAGGAAACAAACCTTAGAGATAGAACGTAGAACTACTTTACTGTGTCAAGTTTCAATAAGCTAGCACAAACCGTGTTTGATTAAGAGTTCTAACTGCATCTGTCAATATAATAGAAAACAGAGTGAAACCTATAATTTCTAACTGTTCCTGCAAACGAATGCTACAACCTAGAAGAACAAAACTTGGGCATCCACGTTTGATTGGTGTACTGATCAATACTTGAAAGAATCATGAAGATTGGATGAAAAAATATATGTTGAGATTACAGGAGACGGTAGTTTCTTGGAAGCTTAACAACGCCTTTCATTGAAAGTGTTATTCGCCGGTCTCAGCTTAAGGCTACATCAAGAGGAAACAAGCCTTAGAGATAGAACGTAGAACTACTTTATTGTGTCAAGTTTCAAGAAGCTAGCACAAACCATGTTTGATTTAGAGTTCTAACTGCATCTGTCAATATAGGAGAAAACAGAGTGAAACCTATAATTTCTAACTGTTCCTGCAAACGAATGCTACAGCCTAGAAGAACAAAACTTGGGCATCCACGTTTGATTGGTGTACTGATCAATACTTGAAAGAATCATGAAGATTGGATGAAAAAATATATGTTGAGATTTCAGGAGACGGTAGTTTTTTGGAAGATTAACAACGCCTTTCACTGAAAGTGTTATTCGCCGGTCTCTGCTTAAGGCTACATCAAGAGGAAACAATCCTTAGAGATAGAACGTAGAACTACTTTATTGTGTCAAGTTTCAAGAAGCTAGCACAAACCGTGTTTGATTTAGAGTTCTAACTGCATCTGCCAATATAGGAAAAATCAGAGTGAAACCTATAATTTCTCACTGTTCCTGCAAACGAATGCTACAACCTAGAAGAACAAAACTTGGGCATCCACGTTTGATTGGTGTACTGATCAATACTTGAAAGAATCATGAAGAGTGGATGAAAAAATATATGTTGAGATTTCAGGAGACGGTAGTTTTTTGGAAGCTTAACAACGCCTTTCATTGAAAGTGTTATTCGCCAGTCTCTGCTTAAGGCTACATCAAGAGGAAACAAACCTTAGAGATAGAACGTAGAACTACATTATTGTGTCAAGTTTCAAGAAGCTAGCACAAACCATGTTTGATTTAGAGTTCGAACTGCATCTGTCAATATAGGAGAAAACAGAGTGAAAACTAAAAATTCAAACTGTTACTGCAAACGAATGCTTCAACTAAGGAGAACGAAACTTGAACATCCACGTTTTATTGGTGTACTGCTGATTACTTGAAATTATCATGCAGGTCGGAAAAAAAATATGTTGAATTTCAGGAGACGGTAGAAATTTGGCAGCCTAACAACGCCTTTCATTGAATGTGTCTTTCGTCAGTCTCTGCTTAGGTCTACATCCAGAGGAAACAAAAAATAAAAATAGAATGTAGAACTACTTTACTCTTTCAAGTTTCAAGAAGCTAGCACATCCGTGTTTGATTTAGAGTTCGAACTACATTTGTCAATATAGGAGAAAACAGAGTGAAACCTAAAAATTCAAACTGTTACTCCAAAAGAATGCTTCAATCTAGGAGAACTAAACTTTGGCATCCAAGTGGGATTGGTGTACTGATCATTACTTGAAAGTATCATGAAGATTGGATGAAAAAATATATGTTGAGATTTCAGAAGACTCTAGTGTGTTGGAAGTTTGGCAACCCCTTTCAGTATAAGTGTTATTCGCCAGTCCCAGCTTTAAGATACAAGAGGAAACAAACCTTAGAGATAGAACGTAGAACTACTTTACTGTGTCAAGTTTCAATAAGCTAGCACAAACCGTGTTTGATTAAGAGTTCTAACTGCATCTGTCAATATAATAGAAAACAGAGTGAAACCTATAATTTCTAACTGTTCCTGCAAACGAATGCTACAACCTAGAAGAACAAAACTTGGGCATCCACGTTTGATTGGTGTACTGATCAATACTTGAAAGAATCATGAAGATTGGATGAAAAAATATATGTTGAGATTACAGGAGACGGTAGTTTCTTGGAAGCTTAACAACGCCTTTCATTGAAAGTGTTATTCGCCGGTCTCAGCTTAAGGCTACATCAAGAGGAAACAAGCCTTAGAGATAGAACGTAGAACTACTTTATTGTGTCAAGTTTCAAGAAGCTAGCACAAACCATGTTTGATTTAGAGTTCTAACTGCATCTGTCAATATAGGAGAAAACAGAGTGAAACCTATAATTTCTAACTGTTCCTGCAAACGAATGCTACAGCCTAGAAGAACAAAACTTGGGCATCCACGTTTGATTGGTGTACTGATCAATACTTGAAAGAATCATGAAGATTGGATGAAAAAATATATGTTGAGATTTCAGGAGACGGTAGTTTTTTGGAAGATTAACAACGCCTTTCACTGAAAGTGTTATTCGCCGGTCTCTGCTTAAGGCTACATCAAGAGGAAACAAACCTTAGAGATAGAACGTAGAACTACTTTATTGTGTCAAGTTTCAAGAAGCTAGCACAAACCATGTTTGATTTAGAGTTCGAACTGCATCTGTCAATATAGGAGAAAACAGAGTGAAAACTAAAAATTCAAACTGTTACTGCAAACGAATGCTTCAACCTAGGAGAACGAAACTTGAACATCCACGTTTTATTGGTGTACTGCTCATTACTTGAAATTATCATGAACGTCGGAAAAAAAATATGTTGAGATTTCAGGAGACTGTAGTATTTTGGCAGCCTAACAACGCCTTTCATAGAATGTGTCTTTCGTCAGTCTCTGCTTAGGTCTACATTCAGAGGAAACAAAAAATAAAAATAGAATGTAGAACTACTTTACTGTTTCAAGTTTCAAGAAGCTAGCACAAACCGTGTTTGATTTAGAGTTCGAACTACATTTGTCAATATAGGAGAAAACTGAGTGAAACCTAAAATTTCAAACTGTTACTCCAAAAGACTGCTTCAATCTAGGAGAACTAAACTTTGGCATCCAAGTGGGATTGGTGTACTGATCGTTACTTGAAAGTATCATGAAGATTGGATGAAAAAATATATGTTGAGATTTCAGGAGACTCTAGTGTGTTGGAAGTTTGGCAACCCCTTTCAGTATAAGTGTTATTCGCCAGTCCCAGCTTTAGGATACAAGAGGAAACAAACCTTAGAGATAGAACGTAGAACTACTTTACTGTGTCAAGTTTCAAGAAGCTAGCACAAACCGTGTTTGATTTAGAGTTCTAACTGCATCTGTCAATATAGGAGAAAACAGAGTGAAACCTATAATTACTAACTGTTCCTGCAAACGAATGCTACAACCTATAAGAACAAAACTTGGGCATCCACGTTTGATTGGTGTACTGATCAATACTTGAAAGAATCATGAAGATTGGATGAAAAAATATATGTTGAGTTACAGGAGACGGTAGTTTCTTGGAAGCTTAACAACGCCTTTCATTGAAAGTGTTATTCGCCGGTCTCTGCTTAAGGCTACATCAAGAGGAAACAAACCTTAGAGACAGAACGTAGAACTACTTTATTGTGTCAAGTTTCAAGAAGCTAGCACAAACCGTGTTTGATTTAGAGTTCAAACGACATTTGTCAATATAGGAGAAAACAGAGTGAAACCTAAAAATTCACACTGTTACTCCAAAAGAATGCTTCAATCTAGGAGAACTAAACTTTAGCATCCAAGTGGGATTGGTGTACTGATCATTACTTGAAAGTATCATGAAGATTGGATGAAAAAATATATGTTGAGATTTCAGGAGACGGTAGTTTTTTGGAAGCTTAACAACGCCTTTCATTGAAAGTGTTATTCGCCAGTCTCTGCTTAAGGCTACATCAAGAGGAAACAAACCTTAGAGATAGAACGTAGAACTACATTATTGTGTCAAGTTTCAAGAAGCTAGCACAAACCATGTTTGATTTAGAGTTCGAACTGCATCTGTCAATATAGGAGAAAACAGAGTGAAAACTAAAAATTCAAACTGTTACTGCAAACGAATGCTTCAACTAAGGAGAACGAAACTTGAACATCCACGTTTTATTGGTGTACTGCTGATTACTTGAAATTATCATGCAGGTCGGAAAAAAAATATGTTGAATTTCAGGAGACGGTAGAAATTTGGCAGCCTAACAACGCCTTTCATTGAATGTGTCTTTCGTCAGTCTCTGCTTAGGTCTACATCCAGAGGAAACAAAAAATAAAAATAGAATGTAGAACTACTTTACTCTTTCAAGTTTCAAGAAGCTAGCACATCCGTGTTTGATTTAGAGTTCGAACTACATTTGTCAATATAGGAGAAAACAGAGTGAAACCTAAAAATTCAAACTGTTACTCCAAAAGAATGCTTCAATCTAGGAGAACTAAACTTTGGCATCCAAGTGGGATTGGTGTACTGATCATTACTTGAAAGTATCATGAAGATTGGATGAAAAAATATATGTTGAGATTTCAGAAGACTCTAGTGTGTTGGAAGTTTGGCAACCCCTTTCAGTATAAGTGTTATTCGCCAGTCCCAGCTTTAAGATACAAGAGGAAACAAACCTTAGAGATAGAACGTAGAACTACTTTACTGTGTCAAGTTTCAATAAGCTAGCACAAACCGTGTTTGATTAAGAGTTCTAACTGCATCTGTCAATATAATAGAAAACAGAGTGAAACCTATAATTTCTAACTGTTCCTGCAAACGAATGCTACAACCTAGAAGAACAAAACTTGGGCATCCACGTTTGATTGGTGTACTGATCAATACTTGAAAGAATCATGAAGATTGGATGAAAAAATATATGTTGAGATTACAGGAGACGGTAGTTTCTTGGAAGCTTAACAACGCCTTTCATTGAAAGTGTTATTCGCCGGTCTCAGCTTAAGGCTACATCAAGAGGAAACAAGCCTTAGAGATAGAACGTAGAACTACTTTATTGTGTCAAGTTTCAAGAAGCTAGCACAAACCATGTTTGATTTAGAGTTCTAACTGCATCTGTCAATATAGGAGAAAACAGAGTGAAACCTATAATTTCTAACTGTTCCTGCAAACGAATGCTACAGCCTAGAAGAACAAAACTTGGGCATCCACGTTTGATTGGTGTACTGATCAATACTTGAAAGAATCATGAAGATTGGATGAAAAAATATATGTTGAGATTTCAGGAGACGGTAGTTTTTTGGAAGATTAACAACGCCTTTCACTGAAAGTGTTATTCGCCGGTCTCTGCTTAAGGCTACATCAAGAGGAAACAAACCTTAGAGATAGAACGTAGAACTACTTTATTGTGTCAAGTTTCAAGAAGCTAGCACAAACCATGTTTGATTTAGAGTTCGAACTGCATCTGTCAATATAGGAGAAAACAGAGTGAAAACTAAAAATTCAAACTGTTACTGCAAACGAATGCTTCAACCTAGGAGAACGAAACTTGAACATCCACGTTTTATTGGTGTACTGCTCATTACTTGAAATTATCATGAACGTCGGAAAAAAAATATGTTGAGATTTCAGGAGACTGTAGTATTTTGGCAGCCTAACAACGCCTTTCATAGAATGTGTCTTTCGTCAGTCTCTGCTTAGGTCTACATTCAGAGGAAACAAAAAATAAAAATAGAATGTAGAACTACTTTACTGTTTCAAGTTTCAAGAAGCTAGCACAAACCGTGTTTGATTTAGAGTTCGAACTACATTTGTCAATATAGGAGAAAACTGAGTGAAACCTAAAATTTCAAACTGTTACTCCAAAAGACTGCTTCAATCTAGGAGAACTAAACTTTGGCATCCAAGTGGGATTGGTGTACTGATCGTTACTTGAAAGTATCATGAAGATTGGATGAAAAAATATATGTTGAGATTTCAGGAGACTCTAGTGTGTTGGAAGTTTGGCAACCCCTTTCAGTATAAGTGTTATTCGCCAGTCCCAGCTTTAGGATACAAGAGGAAACAAACCTTAGAGATAGAACGTAGAACTACTTTACTGTGTCAAGTTTCAAGAAGCTAGCACAAACCGTGTTTGATTTAGAGTTCTAACTGCATCTGTCAATATAGGAGAAAACAGAGTGAAACCTATAATTACTAACTGTTCCTGCAAACGAATGCTACAACCTATAAGAACAAAACTTGGGCATCCACGTTTGATTGGTGTACTGATCAATACTTGAAAGAATCATGAAGATTGGATGAAAAAATATATGTTGAGTTACAGGAGACGGTAGTTTCTTGGAAGCTTAACAACGCCTTTCATTGAAAGTGTTATTCGCCGGTCTCTGCTTAAGGCTACATCAAGAGGAAACAAACCTTAGAGACAGAACGTAGAACTACTTTATTGTGTCAAGTTTCAAGAAGCTAGCACAAACCGTGTTTGATTTAGAGTTCAAACGACATTTGTCAATATAGGAGAAAACAGAGTGAAACCTAAAAATTCACACTGTTACTCCAAAAGAATGCTTCAATCTAGGAGAACTAAACTTTAGCATCCAAGTGGGATTGGTGTACTGATCATTACTTGAAAGTATCATGAAGATTGGATGAAAAAATATATGTTGAGATTTCAGGAGACTCTAGTGTGGTGGAAGTTTGGCAACCCCTTACAGTATAAGTGTTATTCGCCAGTCCCAGCTTTAGGATACAAGAGGAAACAAACCTTAGAGATAGAACGTAGAACTACTTTATTGTGTCAAGTTTCAAGAAGCTAGCACAAACCGTGTTTGATTTAGAGTTCTAACTGCATCTGTCAAATTAGGAGAAAAGAGAGTGAAACCTATAATTTCTAACTGTTCCTACAAACGAATGGTACAACCTAGAAGAACAAAACTTGGGCATCCACGTTTGATTGGTGTACTGATCAATACTTGAAAGAATCATGAAGATTGGATGAAAAAATATATGTTGAGATTTCAGGAGACGGTAGTTTTTCTAAGCTTAACAACGCCTTTCATTGAAAGTGTTATTCGCCAGTCTCTGCTTAAGGCTACATCAAGAGGAAACAAACCTTAGAGATAGAGCGTAGAACTACTTTATTGTGTCAAGTTTCAAGAAGCTAGCACAAACCATGTTTGATTTAGAGTTTCAAATGCATCTGTCAATATAGGAGAAAACAGAGTGAAAACTAAAAATTCAAACTCTTAGTGCAAACGAATGCTTCAATCTTGGAGAACGAAACTTGAACATCCACGTTTTATTGGTGTACTGCTGATTACATGAAATTATCATGAAGGTCGGAAAAAAAAAATATGTTGAGATTTCAGGAGACTGTAGTATTTTGGCAGCCTAACAACGCCTTTCATTGAATGTGTCTTTCGTCAGTCTCTGCTTAGGTCTACATCCAGAGGAAACAAAAAATAAAAATAGAATGTAGAACTACTTTACTGTTTCAAGTTTCAAGAAGCTAGCACAAACCGTGTTTGATTTAGAGTTCGAACTACATTTGTCAGTATAGGAGAAAACAGAGTGAAACCTAAAAATTCAAACTGTTACTCCAAAAGAATGCTTCAATCTAGGAGAACTAAACTTTGGCATCCAAGTGGGATTGGTGTACTGATCATTACTTAAAAGTATCATGAAGATTGGATGAAAAAATATATGTTGAGATTTCAGGAGACTCTAGTGTGTTGGAAGTTTGGCAACCCCTTTCAGTATAAGTGTTATTCGCCAGTCCCAGCTTTAGGATACAAGAGGAAACAAACTTTAGAGATAGAACGTAGAACTACTTTATTGTGTCAAGTTTCAAGAAGCTAGCACGAACCGTGTTTGATTTAGAGTTCTAACTGCATCTGTCAATATAGGAGAAAACAGAGTGAAACCTATAATTTCTAACTGTTCCTGCAAACGAATGCTACAACCTAGAAGAACAAAACTTGGGCATCCACGTTTGATTGGTTTACTGATCAATACTTGAAAGAATCATGAAGATTGGATGAAAAAATATATGTTGAGATTTCAGGAGACGGTAGTTTTTTGGAAGCTTAACAACGCCTTTCATTGAAAGTGTTATTCGCCAGTCTCTGCTTAAGGCTACATCAAGAGGAAACAAACCTTAGAGATAGAACGTAGAACTACTTTATTGTGTCAAGTTTCAAGAAGCTAGCACAAACCAGGTTTGATTTAGAGTTCGAACTGCATCTGTCAATATAGGAGAAAACAGAATGAAAACTAAAAATTCAAACTGTTACTGCAAACGAATGCTTCAAGCTAGGAGAAGGAAACTTGAACATCCACGTTTTATTGGTGTACTGCTGATTACATGAAATTATCATGAAGGTCGGAAAAAAAATATGTTGAGATTTCAGGAGACTGTAGTGTTTTGGCAGCCTAACAAAGCCTTTCATTGAATGTGTCTTTCGTCAGTCTCTGCTTAGTTCTACATCCAGAGGAAACAAAAAATAAAAATAGAATGTAGAACTACTTTACTGTTTCAAGTTTCAAGAAGCTAGCACAAACCGTGTTTGATTTAGAGTTCGAACTACATTTGTCAATATAGGAGAAAACAGAGTGAAACCTAAAAATTCCAACTGTTACTCCAAAAGAATGCTTCAATCTAGGAGAACTAAACTTTGGCATCCAAGTGGGATTGGTGTACTGATCATTACTTGAAAGTATCACGAAGTTTGGATGAAAAAATATATGTTGAGATTTCAGGAGACTCTAGTGTGTTGGAAGTTTTGCAAACCCTTTCAGTATAAGTGTTATTCGCCAGTCCCAGCTTTAGGATACAAGAGGAAACAAACCTTAGAGATAGACCGTAGAACTAATTTATTGTGTCAAGTTTCAAGAAGCTAGCACAAACCATGTTTGATTTAGAGTTCTAACTGCATCTGTCAATATAGGAGAAAACAGAGTGAAACCTATAATTTCTAACTGTTCCTGCAAACGAATGCTACAACCTAGAAGAACAAAACTTGGGCATCCACGTTTGATTGGTGTACTGATCAATAGTTGAAAGAATCATGAAGATTGGATGAAAAAATATATGTTGAGATTTCAGGAGACGGTACTTTTTGGGAAGCTTAACAACGCCTTTCATTGAAAGTGTTATTCACCAGTCTCTGCTTAAGGCTACATCAAGAGTAAACAAACCTTAGAGATAGAACGTAGAACTACTTTATTGTGTCAAGTTTCAAGAAGCTAGCACAAACCATGTTTGATTTAGAGTTCGAACTGTATCTGTCAATATAGGAGAAAACAGAGTGAAAAATAAAAATTCAAACTGTTACTGCAAACGAATGCTTCAACCTAAAAGAACGAAACTTTAACATCCACGTTTTATTGGTGTACTGCTCATTACATGAAATTATCATGAAGGTCGGAAAAAAAAATATGGTGAGATTTCAGGAGACTGTAGTATTTTGGCAGCCTAACAACGCCTTTCATTGAATGTGTCTTTCATCAGTCTCTGCTTAGTTCTACATCCAGAGGAAACAAAAAATAAAAATAGAATGTAGAACTACTTTACTGTTTCAAGTTTCAAGAAGCTAGCACAAACCGTGTTTGATTTAGAGTTCGAACTACATTTGTCAGTATAGGAGAAAACAGAGTGAAACCTAAAAATTCAAACTGTTACTCCAAAAGAATGCTTCAATCTAGGAGAAATAAACTTTGGCATCCAAGTGGGATTGGTGTACTGATCATTACTTGAAAGTATCATGAATATTGGATGAAAAAATATATGTTGAGATTTCAGGAGACTCTAGTGTGTTGGAAGTTTGGCAACCCCTTTCAGTATAAGTGTTATTCGCCAGTCCCAGCTTTAGGATACAAGAGGAAACAAACTTTAGAGATAGAACGTAGAACTACTTTATTGTGTCAAGTTTCAAGAAGCTAGCACGAACCGTGTTTGATTTAGAGTTCTAACTGCATCTGTCAATATAGGAGAAAACAGAGTGAAACCTATAATTTCTAACTGTTCCTGCAAACGAATGCTACAACCTAGAAGAACAAAACTTGGGCATCCACGTTTGATTGGTATACTGATCAATACTTGAAAGAATCATGAAGATTGGATGAAAAAATATATGTTGAGATTTCAGGAGACGGTAGTTTTTTGGAAGCTTAACAACGCCTTTCATTGAAAGTGTTATTCGCCAGTCTCTGCTTAAGGCTACATCAAGAGGAAACAAACCTTAGAGATAGAACGTAGAACTACTTTATTGTGTCAAGTTTCAAGAAGCTAGCACAAACCAGGTTTGATTTAGAGTTCGAACTGCATCTGTCAATATAGGAGAAAACAGAATGAAAACTAAAAATTCAAACTGTTACTGCAAACGAATGCTTCAAGCTAGGAGAAGGAAACTTGAACATCCACGTTTTATTGGTGTACTGCTGATTACATGAAATTATCATGAAGGTCGGAAAAAAAATATGTTGAGATTTCAGGAGACTGTAGTGTTTTGGCAGCCTAACAAAGCCTTTCATTGAATGTGTCTTTCGTCAGTCTCTGCTTAGTTCTACATCCAGAGGAAACAAAAAATAAAAATAGAATGTAGAACTACTTTACTGTTTCAAGTTTCAAGAAGCTAGCACAAACCGTGTTTGATTTAGAGTTCGAACTACATTTGTCAATATAGGAGAAAACAGAGTGAAACCTAAAAATTCCAACTGTTACTCCAAAAGAATGCTTCAATCTAGGAGAACTAAACTTTGGCATCCAAGTGGGATTGGTGTACTGATCATTACTTGAAAGTATCATGAAGTTTGGATGAAAAAATATATGTTGAGATTTCAGGAGACTCTAGTGTGTTGGAAGTTTTGCAAACCCTTTCAGTATAAGTGTTATTCGCCAGTCCCAGCTTTAGGACACAAGAGGAAACAAACCTTAGAGAAGAACGTAGAACTAATTTATTGTGTCAAGTTTCAAGAAGCTAGCACAAACCATGTTTGATTTAGAGTTCTAACTGCATCTGTCAATATAGGAGAAAACAGAGTGAAACCTATAATTTCTAAATGTTCCTGCAAACGAATGCTACAACCTAGAAGAACAAAACTTGGGCATCCACGTTTGATTGGTGTACTGATCAATAGTTGAAAGAATCATGAAGATTGGATGAAAAAATATATGCTGAGATTTCAGGAGACGGTAGTTTTTGGGAAGCTTAACAACGCCTTTCATTGAAAGTGTTATTCACCAGTCTCTGCTTAAGGCTACATCAAGAGTAAACAAACCTTAGAGATAGAACGTAGAACTACTTTATTGTGTCAAGTTTCAAGAAGCTAGCACAAACCATGTTTGATTTAGAGTTCGAACTGTATCTGTCAATATAGGAGAAAACAGAGTGAAAAATAAAAATTCAAACTGTTACTGCAAACGAATGCTTCAACCTAAAAGAACGAAACTTTAACATCCACGTTTTATTGGTGTACTGCTCATTACATGAAATTATCATGAAGGTCGGAAAAAAAAATATGGTGAGATTTCAGGAGACTGTAGTATTTTGGCAGCCTAACAACGCCTTTCATTGAATGTGTCTTTCGTCAGTCTCTGCTTAGGTCTACATCCAGAGGAAACAAAAAAAAAATAGAATGTAGAACTACTTTACTGTTTCAAGTTTCAAGAAGCTAGCACAAACCGTGTTTGATTTAGAGTTCGAACTACATTTGTCAATATAGGAGAAAACAGAGTGAAACCTAAAAATTCAAACTGTTACTCCAAAAGAATGCTTCAATCTAGGAGAACTAAACTTTGGCATCCAAGTGGGATTGGTGTACTGATCATTACTTGAAAGTATCATGAAGATTGGATGAAAAAATATATGTTGAGATTTCAGGAGACTCTAGTGTGTTGGAAGTTTGGCAACCCCTTTCAGTATAAGTGTTATTCGCCAGTCCCAGCTTTAGGATACAAGAGGAAACAAACCATAGAGATAGAACGTAGAACTACTTTATTGTGTCAAGTTTCAAGAAGCTAGCACAAACCGTGTTTGATTTAGAGTTCTAACTGCATCTGTCAATATAGGAGAAAACAGAGTGAAACCTATAATTTCTAACTGTTCCTGCAAACGAATGCTACAACCTAGAAAAACAAAACTTGGGCATCCACGTTTGATTGGTGTACTGATCAATACTTGAAAGAATCATGAAGATTGGATGAAAAAATATATGTTGAGATTTCAGGAGACGGTAGTTTTTGGGAAGCTTAACAACGCCCTTCATTGAAAGTGTTATTCGCCAGTCTCTGCTTAAGGCTACATCAAAGGAAACAAACCTTAGAGATAGAACGTAGAACTTCTTTATTGTGTCAAGTTCAAGAAGCTAGCACAAACAAAAATTATCATGAAGGTCGGAAAAAAAATATTTTTTCATCCAATCTTCATGATTCTTTCAAGTATTTATCAGTACACCAATCAAACGTGGATGCCCAAGTTTTGTTCTTCTAGGTTGTAGCATTCGTTTGCAGAAACAGTTAAAATTATAGGTTTCACTCTGTTTTCTCCTATATTGACAGATGCAGTTAGAACTCTAAATCAAACACGGTTTGTGCTAGCTTCTTGAAACTTGACACAGTAAAGTAGTTCTACATTCTATTTTTATTTTTTGTTTCCTCTGGATGTAGACCTAAGCAAAGACTGACGAAAGACACATTCAATGAAAGGCGTTGTTACGCTGCCAAAATACTACAGGCTCCTGAAATCTCAACATATTTTTTTTTCCGACCTTCATGATAATTTCAAGTAATGAGCAGTACACCAATAACACGTGGATGTTCAATTTCCGTTCTCCTAGGTTGAAGCATTCGTTTGTAGTAACAGTTTGAATTTTTAGTTTTCACTCAGTTTTCTCCTATATTGACAGATGCAGTTCGAACTCTAAATCAAACATGGTTTGTGCTAGCTTCTTGAAACTTGACACAATAAAGTAGTTCTACGTTCTATCTCTAAGGTTTGTTTCCTCTTGATGTAGCCTTAAGCAGAGACTGGCGAATAACACTTTCAATGAAAGGCGTTGTTAAGCTTCCAAAAAACTACCGTCTCCTGAAATCTCAACATACATTTTTTCATCCAATCTTCATGATTCTTTCAAGTATTGATCAGTACACCAATCAAACGTGGATGCCCAAGTTTTGTTCTTCTAGGTTGTAGCATTCGTTTGCAGGAACAGTTAGAATTTATAGATTTCACTCTGTTTTCTCCTATATTGACAGATGCAGTTAGAACTCTAAATCAAACACGGTTTGTGCTAGCTTCTTGAAACTTGACACAATAAAGTACTTCTACTTTCTATCTCTTAAGGTTTGTTTCCTCTTGTATGCTAAAGCTGGGACTGGCGAATAACACTTATACTGAAAGGGGTTGCCAAACTTCCAACACTCTTGAGTCTCCTGAAATCTCAACATACATTTTTTCATCCAATCTTCATGATACTTTCAAGTAATGATCAGTACACCATTCCCACTTGGATGCCAAAGTTTAGTTCTCGTAGATTGAAGCATTCTTTTGGAGTAACAGTTTGAATTTTTAGGTTTCACTCTGTTTTCTCCTATATTGACAAATGTACTTCGAACTCTAAATCAAACACCCTTTGTGCTAGCTTCTTGAAACTTGAAACAGTAAAGTGGTTCTACATTCTATTTTTATTTTTTGTTTCCTCTGGATGTAGACATAAGCAGAGACTGACGAAAGACACATTCAATGAAAGGCGTTGTTAGGCTGCCAAAATACTACAGTCTCCTGAAATATCTACATATTTTTTTTCCGACCTTCATGATAATTTCAAGTAATCAGCAGTACACCAATAAAACGTGGATGTTCAAGTTGCGTTCTCCTAGGTTGAAGCATTCGTTTGCAGTAACAGTTTGAATTTTTAGTTTTCACTCTGTTTTCTCCTATATTGACAGATGCAGTTCGAACTCTAAATCAAACATGTTGTGCTAGCTTCTTGAAACTTGACACAATAAAGTAGTTCTACGTTCTATCTCTAAGGTTTGTTTCCTCTTGTGTAGCCTTAAGCAGAGACTGGCGAATAACACTTTCAATGAAAGGCGTTGTTAAGCTTCCAAAAAACTACCGTCTCCTGAAATCTCAACATACATTTTTAAATCCAATCTTCATGATTCTTTCAAGTATTGATCAGTACACCAATCAAACGTGGATGCCCAAGTTTTGTTCTTCTAGGTTGTAGCATTCGTTCGCAGGAACAGTTAGAAATTATAGTTTCCCTCTGTTTTCTCCCATATTGACAGATGCAGTTAGAACTGTAAATCAAACACGGTTTGTGCTAGCTTCTGGAAACTTGACACAATAAAGTAGTTCTACGTTCTATCTCTAAGGTTTGTTTCCTCTTGTATCCTAAAGCTGGGACTGGCGAATAACACTTATACTGAAAGGGGTTGCCAAACATCCAACACACTAGAGTCTCCTGAAATCTCAACATATATTTTTTCATCCAATCTTCATGATACTTTCAAGTAATGATCAGTACACCAATCCCACTTGGATGCCAAAGTTTAGTTCTCCTAGATTGAAGCATTCTTTTGGAGTAACAGTTTGAATTTTTAGGTTGCACTCTGTTTTCTCCTATATTGACAAATGTAGTTCGAACTCTAAATCAAACACGGTTTGTGCTAGCTTCTTGAAACTTGAAACAGTAAAGTAGTTCTACATTCTATTTTTATTTTTTGTTTCCTCTGGATGTAGACCTAAGCAGAGACTGATGAAAGACACATTCAATGAAAGGCGTTGTTAGGCTGCCAAAATACTACCGTCTCCTGAAATCTCTACATATTTTTTTTTCCGACCTTCATGATAATTTCAAGTAATCAGCAGTACACCAATAAAACGTGGATATTCAAGTTTCGTTCTCCTAGGTTGAAGCATTCGTTTGCAGTAACAGTTTGAATTTTTAGTTTTCACTGTGTTTTCTCCTATATTTGACAGATGCAGTTCAAACTCTAAATCAAACATGGTTTGTGCTAGCTTCTTGAAACTTGACACAATAAAGTATTTCTACGTTCTATCTCTAAGGTTTGTTTCCTCTTGATGTAGCCTTAAGCAGAGACTGGCTAATAACACTTTCATTGAAAGGCCTTGTTAAGCATCCAAAAAACTACCGTCTCCTGAAAATCTCAACATACATTTTTTCATCCAATCTTCATGATTCTTTCAAGTATTGATCAGTACACCTATCAAACGTGGATGCCCAAGTTTTGTTCTTCTAGGTTGTAGCATTCGTTTGCAGGAACAGTTAGAAATTATAGTTTTCACTCTGTTTTCTCCTATATTGACAGATGCAGTTAGAACTCTAAATCAAACACGGTTTGTGCTAGCTTCTTGAAACTTGACACAATAAAGTACTTCTACGTTCTATCTCTAAGGTTTGTTTCCTCTTGTATCCTAAAGCTGGGACTGGCGAATAACACTTATACTGAAAGGGGTTGCCAAACTTCCAACACACTAGAGTCTCCTGAAATATCAACATATGTTTTTTCATCCAATCTTCATGATACTTTCAAGTAATGATCAGTACACCAATCCCACTTGGATGCCAACGTTTAGTTCTCCTAGATTGAAGCATTCTTTTGGAGTAACAGTTTGAATTTTTAGTTTTCACTCTGTTTTCTCCTATATTGACAAATGTAGTTCGAACTCTAAATCAAACAGGGTTTGTGCTAGCTTCTTGAAACTTGAAACAGTAAAGTAGTTCTACATTCTTTTTTTATATTCTGTTTCCTCTGTATGTAGACCTAAGCAGAGACTGATGAAAGACACATTCAATGAAAGGCGTTGTTAGGCTGCCAAAATACTACAGGCTCCTGAAATCTCAACATATTTTTTTTCCGACCTTCATGATAATTTCAAGTAATGAGCAGTACACCAATAAAACGTGGATGTTCAAGTTCCGTTCTCCTAGGTTGAAGCATTCGTTTGCAGTAACAGTTTGAATTTTTAGTTTTCACTCTGTTTTCTCCTATATTGACAGATGCAGTTCGAACTCTAAATCAAACATGGTTTGTGCTAGCTTCTTGAAACTTGACACAATAAAGTAGTTCTACGTTCTATCTCTAAGGTTTGTTTCCTCTTGATGTAGCCTTAAGCAGAGACTGGCGAATAACACTTTCAATGAAAGGCGTTGTTAAGCTTCCAAAAAATTACCGTCTCCTGAAATCTCAACATATATTTTTTCATCCAATCTTCATGATTCTTTCAAGTATTGATCAGTACACCTATCAAACGTGGATGCCCAAGTTTGTTCTTCTAGGTTGTAGCATTCGTTTGCAGGAACAGTTAGAAATTATAGGTTTCACTCTGTTTTCTCCTATATTGACAGATGCAGTAGGAACTCTAAATCAAACACGGTTTGTGCTAGCTTCTTGAAACTTGACACAATAAAGTAGTTCTACGTTCTATCTCTAAGGTTTGTTTCCTCTTGTATCCTAAAGCTGGGACTGGCGAATAACACTTATACTGAAAGAGGTTGCCAAACTTACAACACACTAGAATCTCCTGAAATCTCAACATATATTTTTTCATCCAATCTTCATGATACTTTCAAGTAATGATCAGTACACCAATCCCACTTGGATGCCAAAGTTTCGTTCTCCTAGATGGAAGCATTCTTTTGGAGTAACAGTTTGAATTTTTAGGTTTCACTCTGTTTTCTCCTATATTGACAAATGTAGTTCGAACTCTAAATCAAACAGGGTTTGTGCTAGCTTCTTGAAACTTGAAACAGTAAAGTAGTTCTACATTCTATTTTTATTTTTTGCTTCCTCTGGATGTAGACCTAAGCAGAGACTGACGAAAGACACATTCAATGAAAGGCGTTGTTAGGCTGCCAAAATACTACAGGCTCCTGAAATCTCAACATTTTTTTTTCCGACCTTCATGATGATTTCAAGTAATGAGCAGTACACCAATAAAACGTGGATGTTCAAGTTTCGTTCTCCTAGGTTGAAGCATTCGTTTGCAGTAACAGTTTGAATTTTTAGTTTTCACTCTGTTTTCTCCTATATTGACAGATGCAGTTCGAACTCTAAATCAAACATGGTTTGTGCTAGCTTCTTGAAACTTGACACAATAATGTAGTTCTACGTTCTGTCTCTAAGGTTTGTTTCCTCTTGATGTAGCCTTAAGTAGAGGCTGGCGAATAACACTTTCAATGAAAGGCGTTGTTAAGCTTCCAAAAAACTACCGTCTCCTGAAATCTCACCATACATTTTTTCATCCAATCTTCATGATTCTTTCAAGTATTGATCAGGAAACCAATCAAACGTGGATGCCCAAGTTTTGTTCTTCTAGGTTGTAGCATTCGTTTGCAGGAACAGTTAGAAATTATAGGTTTCAATCTGTTTTCTCCTATATTGACAGATGCAGTTAGAACTCTAAATCAAACACGGTTTGTGCTAGCTTCTTGAAACTTGAAACAGTAAAGTAGTTCTACATTCTATTTTTATTTTTTGCTTCCTCTGGATGTAGACCTAAGCAGAGACTGACGAAAGACACATTCAATGAAAGGCGTTGTTAGGCTGCCAAAATACTACAGGCTCCTGAAATCTCAACATTTTTTTTTCCGACCTTCATGATGATTTCAAGTAATGAGCAGTACACCAATAAAACGTGGATGTTCAAGTTTCGTTCTCCTAGGTTGAAGCATTCGTTTGCAGTAACAGTTTGAATTTTTAGTTTTCACTCTGTTTTCTCCTATATTGACAGATGCAGTTCGAACTCTAAATCAAACATGGTTTGTGCTAGCTTCTTGAAACTTGACACAATAAAGTAGTTCTACGTTCTATCTCTAAGGTTTGTTTCCTCTTGATGTAGCCTTAAGTAGAGGCTGGCGAATAACACTTTCAATGAAAGGCGTTGTTAAGCTTCCAAAAAACTACCGTCTCCTGAAATCTCAACATACATTTTTTCATCCAATCTTCATGATTCTTTCAAGTATTGATCAGTACACCAATCAAACGTGGATGCCCAAGTTTTGTTCTTCTAGGTTGTAGCATTCGTTTGCAGGAACAGTTAGAAATTATAGGTTTCAATCTGTTTTCTCCTATATTGACAGATGCAGTTAGAACTCTAAATCAAACACGGTTTGTGCTAGCTTCTTGAAACGTGACACAATAAAGTAGTTCTACGTTCTATCTCTAAGGTTTGTTTCCTCTTGTATCCTAAAGCTGGGACTGGCGAATAACACTTATACTGAAAGGGGTTGCAAATCTTCCAACACACTAGAGTCTCGTGAAATCTGAACATATATTTTTTCATCCAATCTTCATGATACTTTCAAGTAATGATCAGTACACCAATCCCACTTGGATGCCAAAGTTTAGTTCTCCTAGATTGAAGCATTCTTTTGGAGTAACAGTTTGAATTTTTAGGTTTCACTCTGTTTTCTCCTATATTGACAAATGTAGTTCGAACTCTAAATCAAACAGGGTTTGTGCTAGCTTCTTGAATCTTGAAACAGTAAAGCAGTTCTACATTCTATTTTTACTTTTTGTTTCCTCTGGATGTAGACCTAAGCAGAGACTGACGAAAGACACATTCAATGAAAGGCGTTGTTAGGCTGCCAAAATACTACAGGCTCCTGAAATCTCAACATATTTTTTTTTCTGACCTTCATGATAATTTCAAGTACTGAGCAGTACACCAATAAAACGTGGATGTTCAAGTTCCGTTCTAATAGGTTGAAGCATTCGTTTGCAGTAACAGTTTGAATTTTTAGTTTTCACTCTGTTTTCTCCTATATTGACAGATGCAGTTCGAACTCTAAATCAAACATGGTTTGTGCTAGCTTCTTGAAACTTGACACAATAAAGTAGTTCTACGTTCTATCTCTAAGGTTTGTTTCCTCTTGATGTAGCCTTAAGCAGAGACTGGCGAATAACACTTTCAATGAAAGGCGTTGTTAAGCTTCCAAAAAACTACCGTCTCCTGAAATCTCAACATACATTTTTTCATCCAATCTTCATGATTCTTTCAAGTATTGATCAGTACACCAATCAAACGTGGATGCCCAAGTTTTGTTCTTCTAGGTTGTAGCATTCGTTTGCAGGAACAGTTAGAAATTATAGGTTTCACTCTGTTTTCTCCTATATTGACAGATGCAGTTAGAACTCTAAATCAAACACGGTTTGTGCTAGCTTCTTTTAACTTGACACAATAAAGTAGTTCTACGTTCTATCTCTAAGGTTTGTTTCCTCTTGTATCCTAAAGCTGGGACTGGCGAATAACACTTATACTGAAAGGGGTTGCCAAACTTCCAACACACTAGAGCCTCGTGAAATCTCAACATATATTTTTTCATCCAATCTTCATGATACTTTCAAGTAATGATCAGTACACCAATCCCACTTGGATGCCCAAGTTTAGTTCTCCTAGATTGAAGCATTCTTTTGGAGTAACAGTTTGAATTTTTTGGTTTCACACTGTTTTCTCCTATATTGACAAATGTAGTTCGAACTCTAAATCAAACACGGTTTGTGCTAGCTTCTTGAAACTTGAAACAGTAAAGTAGTTCTACATTCTATTTTTACTTTTTGTTTCCTCTGGACGTAGACCTAAGCAGAGACTGACGAAAGACACATTCATTGAAACGCGTTGTTTGGCTGCCAAAATACTACAGGCTCCTGAAATCTCAACATATTTTTTTTTCCTACCTTCATGATAATTTCAAGTAATCAGCAGTACACAAATAAAACGTGGATGTTCAAGTTTCGTTCTCCTAGGTTGAAGCATTCGTTTGCAGTAACAGTTTGAATTTTTAGTTTTCACTCTGTTTTCTCCTATATTGACAGATGCAGTTCGAACTCTAAATCAAACATGGTTTGTGCTAGCTTCTTGAAACTTCACACGATAAAGTAGTTCTACGTTCTATCTCTAAGGTTTGTGTCCTCTTGATGTAGCCTTAAGCAGAGACTGGCGAATAACACTTTCAATGAAAGGCGTTGTTAAGCTTCCAAAAAACTACCGTCTCCTGAAATCTCAACATATATTTTTTTCATCCAATCTTCATGATTCTTTCAAGTATTGATCAGTACACCAATCAAACGTGGATGCCCAAGTTTTGTTCTTCTAGGTTGTAGCATTCGTTTGCAGGAACAGTTAGAAATTATAGGTTTCACTCTGTTTTCTCCTATATTGACAGATGCATTTAGAACTCTAAATCAAACACGGTTTGTGCTAGCTTCTTGAAACTTGAAACAGTAAAGTAGTTCTACATTCTATTTTTACTTTTTGTTTCCTCTGGATGTAGACCTAAGCAGAGACTGACGAAAGACACATTCAATGAAAGGCATTGTTAGGCTGCCAAAATACTACAGGCTCCTGAAATCTCAACAAATTTTTTTCCGACCTTCATGATAATTTCAAGTAATGAGCAGTAAACCAATAAAACGTGTATGTTCAAGTTCCGTTCTCCTAGGTTGAAGCATTCGTTTGCAGTAACAGTTTGAATTTTTAGTTTTCACTCTTTTTTCTCCTATATTGACAGATGCATTTCGAACACTAAATGAAACATGGTTTGTGCTAGCTTCATGAAACTTGACACAATAAAGTAGTTCTACGTTCTATCTCTAAGGTTTGTGTCCTCTTGATGTAGCCTTAAGCCGAGACTGGCGAATAACACTTTCAATGAAAGGCGTTGTTAAGCTTCCAAAAAACTACCGTCTCCTGAAATCTCAACATATATTTTTTTCATCCAATCTTCATGATTCTTTCAAGTATTGATCAGTACACCAATCAAACGTGGATGCCCAAGTTTTGTTCTTCTAGGTTGTAGCATTCGTTTGCAGGAACAGTTAGAAATTATAGGTTTCACTCTGTTTTCTCCTATATTGACAGATGCAGTTAGAACTCTAAATCACACACGGTTTGTGCTAGCTTCTTGAAACTTGACACAGTAAAGTAGTTCCTCGTTCTATCTCTAAGGTTTGTTTCCTCTTGTATCCTAAAGCTGGGACTGGCGAATAACACTTATACTGAAAGGGGTTGCCAAACTTCCAACACACTAGAGTCTCCTGAAATCACAACATATATTTTTTCATCCAATCTTCATGATACTTTCAAGTAATGATCAGTACACCAATCCCACTTGGATGCCAAAGTTTAGTTCTCCTAGATTGAAGCATTCTTTTGGAGTAACAGTTTGAATTTTTAGGTTTCACTCTGTTTTCTCCTATATTGACAAATGTAGTTCGACCTCTAAATCAAACACGGTTTGTGCTAGCTTCTTGAAACTTGAAACAGTAAAGTAGTTCTACATTCTATTTTTACTTTTTGTTTCCTCTGGATGTAGACCTAAGCAGAGACTGACGAAAGACACATTCAATGAAAGGCATTGTTAGGCTGCCAAAATACTACAGGCTCCTGAAATCTCAACATATTTTTTTTTCGACCTTCATGATAATTTCAAGTAATGAGCAGTAAACCAATAAAACGTGTATGTTCAAGTTCCGTTCTCCTAGGTTGAAGCATTCGTTTGCAGTAACAGTTTGAATTTTTAGTTTTCACTCTGTTTTCTCCTGTATTTACAGATGCATTTCGAACTCTAAATCAAACATGGTTTGTGCTAGCTTCATGAAGCTTGACACAATAAAGTAGTTCTACGTTCTATCTCTAAGGTTTGTGTCCTCTTGATGTAGCCTTAAGCAGAGACTGGCGAATAACACTTTCAATGAAAGGCGTTGTTAAGCTTCCAAAAAACTACCGTCTCCTGAAATCTCAACATACATTTTTTCATCCAATCTTCATGATTCTTTCAAGTATTGATCAGTACACCAATCAAACGTGGATGCCCCAGTTTTGTTCTTCTAGGTTGTAGCATTCGTTTACAGGAACAGTTAGAAATTATAGGTTTCACTCTGTTTCCTCCTATATTGACAGATGCAGTTAGAACTCTAAATCAAACACGGTTTGTGCTAGCTTCTTGAAACTTGACACAGTAAAGTGGTTCCTCGTTCTATCTCTAAGGTTTGTTTCCTCTTGAATCCTAAAGCTGGGACTGGCGAATAACACTTATACTGAAAGGGGTTGCCAAACTTCCAACACACTAGAGTCTCCTGAAATCTCAACATATATTTTTTCATCCAATCTTCATGATACTTTCAAGTAATGATCAGTACACCAATCCCACTTGGATGCCAAAGTTTAGTTCTCCTAGATTGAAGCATTCTTTTGGAGTAACAGTTTGAATTTTTAGGTTTCACTCTGTTTTCTCCTATATTGACAAATGTAGTTCGAACTCTAAATCAAACACGGTTTGTGCTAGCTTCTTGAAACTTGAAACAGTAAAGTAGTTCTACATTCTATTTTTATTTTTTGTTTCCTCTGGATGTAGACCTAAGCAGAGACTGACGAAAGACACATTCAATGAAACGCGTTGTTAGGCTGCCAAAATACAGCAGTCTCCTGAAATCTCAACATATTTTTTTTTCCGACCTTCATGATAATTTCAAATAATGAGCAGTACACCAATAAAACGTGGATGTTCAAGTTTCATTCTTCTAGGTTGAAGCATTCGTTTGCAGTAACAGTTTGAATTTTTAGTTTTCACTCTGTTTTCTCCTATATTGACAGATGCAGTTCGAACTCTAAATCAAACATGGTTTGTGCTAGCTTCTTGAAACTTGACACAATAAAGTAGTTCTACGTTCTATCTCTAAGGTTTGTTTCCTCTTGATGTAGCCTTAAGCAGAGACTGGCGAATAACACTTTCAATGAAAGGCGTTGTTAAGCTTCCAAAAAACTACCGTCTCCTGAAATCTCAACATATATTTTTTCATCCAATCTTCATGATTCTTTCAAGTATTGATCAGTACACCAATCAAACGTGGATGCCCAAGTTTTGATCTTCTACGTTGTAGCATTCGTTTGCAGGAACAGTTAGAAATTATAGGTTTCACGCTGTTTTCTCCTATATTGACAGATGCAGTTAGAACTCTAAATTAAACATGGTTTGTGCTAGCTTCTTGAAACTTGACACAATAAAGTAGTTCTAGGTTCTATCTCTAAGGTTTGTTTCCTCTTGATGTAGCCTTAAGCAGAGACTGGCGAATAACACTTTCAATGAAAGGCATTGTTAAGCTTCCAAAAAACTACCGTCTCCTGAAACCTCAACATATATTTTTTCAACCAATCTTCATGATTCTTTCAAGTATTGATCAGTACACCAATCAAACGTGGATGCCCAAGTTTTGTTCTTCTAGGTTGTCGCATTCGTTTGCAGGAACAGTTAGAATTTATAGGTGTCACTCTGTTTTCTCCTATATTGACAGATGCAGTTAGAACTCTAAATCAAACACGGTTTGTACTAGCTTCTTGAAACTTGACACAGTAAAGTAGTTCTACGTTCTATCTGTAAGGTTTGTTTCCTCTTGTATCCTAAAGCTGGGACTGGCGAATAACACTTATACTGAAAGGGGTTGCCAAACTTCCAACACACTAGAGTCTCCTGAAACTCAAGATATATTTTTTCATCCAATCTTCATGATACTTTCAAGTAATGATCAGTACACCAATCCCACTTGGATGCCAAAGTTTAGTTCTTCTAGATTGAAGCATTCTTTTGGAGTAACAGTTTGAATTTTTAGGTTTCACTCTGTTTTCTCCTATATTGACAAATGTAGTTCGAACTCTAAATCAAACACGGTTTGTGCTAGCTTCTTGAAACTTGAAACAGTAAAGTAGTTCTACATTCTATTTTTACTTTTTGTTTCCTCTGGATGTAGACCTAAGCAGAGACTGACGAAAGACACATTCAATGAAAGGCGTTGTTAGGCTGCCAAAATACTACAGTCTCCTGAAATCTCAACATATATTTTTTCATCCAATCTTCATGATTCTTTCAAGTATTGATCAGTACAGAAATCAAACGTCTATGCACAAGTTTTGTTCTTCTAGGTTGTAGCATTCGTTTGCAGGAACAGTTAGAAATTATAGGTTTCACTCTGTTTTCTCCTATATTGACAGATGCAGTTAGAACTCTAAATCAAACACGGTTTGTGCTAGCTTCTTGAAACTTGAAACAGTAAAGTAGTTCTACATTCAGTTTTTATTTTTTGTTTCCTCTGGATGTAGACCTAAGCAGAGACTGACGAAAGACACATTAATGAAAGTCGTTGTTAGGCTGCCAAAATACTACAGTCTCCTGAAATCTCAACATATTTTTTTTCCGACCTTCATGATAATTTCAAGTAATGAGCAGTACACCAATAAAACGTGGATGTTCAAGTTTCGTTCTCCTAGGTTGAAGCATTCGTTTGCAGTAACAGTTTGAAGTTTTCACTCTGTTTTCTCCTGTATTTACAGATGCATTTCGAACTCTAAATCAAACATGGTTTGTGCTAGCTTCATGAAGCTTGACACAATAAAGTAGTTCTACGTTCTATCTCTAAGGTTTGTGTCCTCTTGATGTAGCCTTAAGCAGAGACTGGCGAATAACACTTTCAATGAAAGGCGTTGTTAAGCTTCCAAAAAACTACCGTCTCCTGAAATCTCAACATACATTTTTTCATCCAATCTTCATGATTCTTTCAAGTATTGATCAGTACACCAATCAAACGTGGATGCCCCAGTTTTGTTCTTCTAGGTTGTAGTATTCGTTTACAGGAACAGTTAGAAATTATAGGTTTCACTCTGTTTCCTCCTATATTGACAGATGCAGTTAGAACTCTAAATCAAACACGGTTTGTGCTAGCTTCTTGAAACTTGACACAGTAAAGTAGTTCCTCGTTCTATCTCTAAGGTTTGTTTCCTCTTGAATCCTAAAGCTGGGACTGGCGAATAACACTTATACTGAAAGGGGTTGCCAAACGTCCAACACACTAGAGTCTCCTGAAATCTCAACATATATTTTTTCATCCAATCTTCATGATACTTTCAAGTAATGATCAGTACACCAATCCCACTTGGATGCCAAAGTTTAGTTCTCCTAGATTGAAGCATTCTTTTGGAGTAACAGTTTGAATTTTTAGGTTTCACTCTGTTTTCTCCTATATTGACAAATGTAGTTCGAACTCTAAATCAAACACGGTTTGTGCTAGCTTCTTGAAACTTGAAACAGTAAAGTAGTTCTACATTCTATTTTTATTTTTTGTTTCCTCTGGATGTAGACCTAAGCAGAGACTGACGAAAGACACATTTAAATGAAACGCGTTGTTAGGCTGCCAAAATACAGCAGTCTCCTGAAATCTCAACATATTTTTTTTTCCGACCTTCATGATAATTTCAAATAATGAGCAGTACACCAATAAAACGTGGATGTTCAAGTTTCATTCTTCTAGGTTGAAGCATTCGTTTGCAGTAACAGTTTGAATTTTTAGTTTTCACTCTGTTTTCTCCTATATTGACAGATGCAGTTCGAACTCTAAATCAAACATGGTTTGTGCTAGCTTCTTGAAACTTGACACAATAAAGTAGTTCTACGTTCTATCTCTAAGGTTTGTTTCCTCTTGATGTAGCCTTAAGCAGAGACTGGCGAATAACACTTTCAATGAAAGGCGTTGTTAAGCTTCCAAAAAACTACCGTCTCCTGAAATCTCAACATACATTTTTTCATCCAATCTTCATGATTCTTTCAAGTATTGATCAGTACACCAATCAAACGTGGATGCCCAAGTTTTGATCTTCTACGTTGTAGCATTCGTTTGCAGGAACAGTTAGAAATTATAGGTTTCACGCTGTTTTCTCCTATATTGACAGATGCAGTTAGAACTCTAAATTAAACATGGTTTGTGCTAGCTTCTTGAAACTTGACACAATAAAGTAGTTCTACGTTCTATCTCTAAGGTTTGTTTCCTCTTGATGTAGCCTTAAGCAGAGACTGGCGAATAACACTTTCAATGAAAGGCATTGTTAAGCTTCCAAAAAACTACCGTCTCCTGAAACCTCAACATATATTTTTTCAACCAATCTTCATGATTCTTTCAAGTATTGATCAGTACACCAATCAAACGTGGATGCCCAAGTTTTGTTCTTCTAGGTTGTCGCATTCGTTTGCAGGAACAGTTAGAATTTATAGGTGTCACTCTGTTTTCTCCTATATTGACAGATGCAGTTAGAACTCTAAATCAAACACGGTTTGTACTAGCTTCTTGAAACTTGACACAGTAAAGTAGTTCTACGTTCTATCTGTAAGGTTTGTTTCCTCTTGTATCCTAAAGCTGGGACTGGCGAATAACACTTATACTGAAAGGGGTTGCCAAACTTCCAACACACTAGAGTCTCCTGAAACTCAAGATATATTTTTTCATCCAATCTTCATGATACTTTCAAGTAATGATCAGTACACCAATCCCACTTGGATGCCAAAGTTTAGTTCTTCTAGATTGAAGCATTCTTTTGGAGTAACAGTTTGAATTTTTAGGTTTCACTCTGTTTTCTCCTATATTGACAAATGTAGTTCGAACTCTAAATCAAACACGGTTTGTGCTAGCTTCTTGAAACTTGAAACAGTAAAGTAGTTCTACATTCTATTTTTACTTTTTGTTTCCTCTGGATGTAGACCTAAGCAGAGACTGACGAAAGACACATTCAATGAAAGGCGTTGTTAGGCTGCCAAAATACTACAGTCTCCTGAAATCTCAACATATATTTTTTCATCCAATCTTCATGATTCTTTCAAGTATTGATCAGTACAGAAATCAAACGTCTATGCACAAGTTTTGTTCTTCTAGGTTGTAGCATTCGTTTGCAGGAACAGTTAGAAATTATAGGTTTCACTCTGTTTTCTCCTATATTGACAGATGCAGTTAGAACTCTAAATCAAACACGGTTTGTGCTAGCTTCTTGAAACTTGAAACAGTAAAGTAGTTCTACATTCAGTTTTTATTTTTTGTTTCCTCTGGATGTAGACCTAAGCAGAGACTGACGAAAGACACATTAATGAAAGTCGTTGTTAGGCTGCCAAAATACTACAGTCTCCTGAAATCTCAACATATTTTTTTTCCGACCTTCATGATAATTTCAAGTAATGAGCAGTACACCAATAAAACGTGGATGTTCAAGTTTCGTTCTCCTAGGTTGAAGCATTCGTTTGCAGTAACAGTTTGAAATTTTCACTCTGTTTTCTCCTGTATTTACAGATGCATTTCGAACTCTAAATCAAACATGGTTTGTGCCAGCTTCATGAAGCTTGACACAATAAAGTAGTTCTACGTTCTATCTCTAAGGTTTGTGTCCTCTTGATGTAGCCTTAAGCAGAGACTGGCGAATAACACTTTCAATGAAAGGCGTTGTTAAGCTTCCAAAAAACTACCGTCTCCTGAAATCTCAACATACATTTTTTCATCCAATCTTCATGATTCTTTCAAGTATTGATCAGTACACCAATCAAACGTGGATGCCCCAGTTTTGTTCTTCTAGGTTGTAGTATTCGTTTACAGGAACAGTTAGAAATTATAGGTTTCACTCTGTTTCCTCCTATATTGACAGATGCAGTTAGAACTCTAAATCAAACACGGTTTGTGCTAGCTTCTTGAAACTTGACACAGTAAAGTAGTTCCTCGTTCTATCTCTAAGGTTTGTTTCCTCTTGAATCCTAAAGCTGGGACTGGCGAATAACACTTATACTGAAAGGGGTTGCCAAACTTCCAACACACTAGAGTCTCCTGAAATCTCAACATATATTTTTTCATCCAATCTTCATGATACTTTCAAGTAATGATCAGTACACCAATCCCACTTGGATGCCAAAGTTTAGTTCTCCTAGATTGAAGCATTCTTTTGGAGTAACAGTTTGAATTTTTAGGTTTCACTCTGTTTTCTCCTATATTGACAAATGTAGTTCGAACTCTAAATCAAACACGGTTTGTGCTAGCTTCTTGAAACTTGAAACAGTAAAGTAGTTCTACATTCTATTTTTATTTTTTGTTTCCTCTGGATGTAGACCTAAGCAGAGACTGACGAAAGACACATTCAATGAAACGCGTTGTTAGGCTGCCAAAATACAGCAGTCTCCTGAAATCTCAACATATTTTTTTTTCCGACCTTCATGATAATTTCAAATAATGAGCAGTACACCAATAAAACGTGGATGTTCAAGTTTCATTCTTCTAGGTTGAAGCATTCGTTTGCAGTAACAGTTTGAATTTTTAGTTTTCACTCTGTTTTCTCCTATATTGACAGATGCAGTTCGAACTCTAAATCAAACATGGTTTGTGCTAGCTTCTTGAAACTTGACACAATAAAGTAGTTCTACGTTCTATCTCTAAGGTTTGTTTCCTCTTGATGTAGCCTTAAGCAGAGACTGGCGAATAACACTTTCAATGAAAGGCGTTGTTAAGCTTCCAAAAAACTACCGTCTCCTGAAATCTCAACATACATTTTTTCATCCAATCTTCATGATTCTTTCAAGTATTGATCAGTACACCAATCAAACGTGGATGCCCAAGTTTTGATCTTCTACGTTGTAGCATTCGTTTGCAGGAACAGTTAGAAATTATAGGTTTCACGCTGTTTTCTCCTATATTGACAGATGCAGTTAGAACTCTAAATTAAACATGGTTTGTGCTAGCTTCTTGAAACTTGACACAATAAAGTAGTTCTACGTTCTATCTCTAAGGTTTGTTTCCTCTTGATGTAGCCTTAAGCAGAGACCGGCGAATAACACTCTCAATGAAAGGCGTTGTTAAGCTTCCAAAAAACTACCGTCTCCTGAAATCTCAACATACATTTTTTCATCCAATCTTCATGATTCTTTCAAGTATTGATCAGTACACCAATCAAACGTGGATGCCCCAGTTTTGTTCTTCTAGGTTGTAGCATTCGTTTACAGGAACAGTTAGAAATTATAGGTTTCACTCTGTTTCCTCCTATATTGACAGATGCAGTTAGAACTCTAAATCAAACACGGTTTGTGCTAGCTTCTTGAAACTTGACACAGTAAAGTAGTTCCTCGTTCTATCTCTAAGGTTTGTTTCCTCTTGAATCCTAAAGCTGGGACTGGCGAATAACACTTATACTGAAAGGGGTTGCCAAACTTCCAACACACTAGAGTCTCCTGAAATCTCAACATATATTTTTTCATCCAATCTTCATGATACTTTCAAGTAATGATCAGTACACCAATCCCACTTGGATGCCAAAGTTTAGTTCTCCTAGATTGAAGCATTCTTTTGGAGTAACAGTTTGAATTTTTAGGTTTCACTCTGTTTTCTCCTATATTGACAAATGTAGTTCGAACTCTAAATCAAACACGGTTTGGGCTAGCTCCTTGAAACTTGAAACAGTAAAGTAGTTCTACATTCTATTTTTATTTTTTGTTTCCTCTGGATGTAGACCTAAGCAGAGACTGACGAAAGACACATTCAATGAAAGGCGTTGTTAGGCTGCCAAAATACTACAGTCTCCTGAAATCTCTACATATTTTTTTTTCCGACCTTCATGATAATTTCAAGTAATGAGCAGTACACCAATAAAACGTGGATGTTCAAGTTTGGTTCTCCTAGGTTGAAGCATTCGTTTGCAGTAACAGTTTGAATTTTTAGTTTTCACTCCGTTTTCTCCTATATTGACAGATGCAGTTCGAACTCTAAATCAAACATGGTTTGTGCTAGCTTCTTGAAACTTGACACAATAAAGTAGTTCTACGTTCTATCTCTAAGGTTTGTTTCCTCTTGATGTAGCCTTAAGCAGAGACTGGCGAATAACACTTTCAAGGAAAGGCGTTGTTAAGCTTCCAAAAAACTACCGTCTCCTGAAATCTCAACATATATTTTTTCATCCAATCTTCATGATTCTTTCAAGTATTGATCAGTACACCAATCAAACGTGGATGCCCAAGTTTTGTTCTTCTAGTTTGTAGCATTCGTTTGCAGGAACAGTTAGAAATTATAGGTTTCACTCTGTTTTCTCCTATATTGACAGATGCAGTTAGAATTCTAAATCAAACACGGTTTGTGCTAGCTTCTTGAAACTTGACACAAAAAAGTAGTTCTACGTTCTACCTCTAAGGTTTGTTTCCTCTTGTATCCTAAAGCTGGGACTGGCGAATAACACTTATACTGAAAGGGGTTGCCAAACTTCCAACACACTAGTGTCTCCTGATATCTCAACATATATTTTTTCATCCAATCTTCATGATACTTTCAAGTAATGATCAGTACACCAATCCCACTTGGATGCCAAAGTTTAGTTCTCCTAGATTGAAGCATTCTTTTGGAGTAACGGTTTGAATTTTTAGGTTTCACTCTGTTTTCTCCAATATTGACAAATGTAGTTCGAATTCTAAATCAAACACGGTTTGTTCCAGCTTCTTGAAACTTGAAACAGTAAAGTAGTTCTACATTCTATTTTTATTTTTTGTTTCCCCTGGATTTAGACCTAAGCAGAGACAGACGAAAGACACATTCAATGAAAGGCGTTGTTAGGCTGCCAAAATACTACACTCTCCTGAAATCTCAACATATTTTTTCCGACCTTCATGATAATTTCAAGTAATGAGCAGTACACCAATAAAACGTAGATGTTCAAGTTTCGTTCTCCTAGGTTGAACCATTCGTTTGCAGTAACAGTTTGAATTTTTAGTTTTCACTCTGTTTTCTCCTATATTGACAGATGCAGTTCGAACTCTAAATCAAACATGGTTTGTGCTAGCTTCTTGAAACTTGACACAATAAAGTAGTTCTACGTTCTATCTCTAAGGTTGGTTTCCTCTTGATGTAGCCTTAAGCAGAGACTGGCGAATAATACTTTCAATGAAAGGCGTTGTTGAGCACCCAAAAAACTACCGTCTCCTGAAATCTCAACATATATTTTTTCATCCAATCTTCATGATTCTTTCAAGTATTGATCAGTACACCAATCAAACGTGGATGCCCAAGTTTTGTTCTTCTAGGTTGTAGCATTCGTTTGCAGGAACAGTTAGAAATTATAGGTTTCACTCTGTTTTCTCCTATATTGACAGATGCAGTTAGAACTCTAAATCAAACACGGTTTGTGCTAGCTTCTTGAAACTTGAAACAGTAAAGTAGTTCTACGTTCTATCTCTAAGGTTTGTTTCCTCTTGTATCCTAAAGCTGGGATTGGCGAATAACACTTATACTGAATGGGGTTGCCAAACTTCCAACACACTAGAGTCTCCTGAAATCTCAACATATATTTTTTCATCCAATCTTCATGATACTTTCAAGTAATGATCAGTACACCTATCCCACTTGGATGCCAAAGTTTAGTTCTCCTAGATTGAAGCATTCTTTTGGAGTAACAGTTTGAATGTTTAGGTTTCACTCTGTTTTCTCCTATATTGACAAATGCATTTCGAACTCTAAATCAAACACGGTTTGTGCTAGCTTCTTGAAACTTGAAACAGTAAAGTAGTTCTACATTCTATGTTTATTTTTTGTTTCCTCTGGATGTCGACCTAAGCAGAGACTGACGAAAGACACATTCAATGAAAGGCGTTGTTAGGCTGCCAAAATACTACAGTCTCCTGAAATCTCAACATATTTTTTTTTCCGACCTTCATGATAATTTCAAGTAATGAGCAGTAGACCAATAAAACGTGGATGTTCAAGTTCCGTTCTCCTAGGTTGAAGCATTCGTTCGCAATAACAGTTTGAATTTTTAGTTTTCACTCTGTTTTCTCCTATATTGACAGATGCAGTTCGAACTCTAAATCAAACATGGTTTGTGCTAGCTTCTTGAAACTTGACACCATAAAGTAGTTCTATGTTCTATCTCTAAGGTTTGTTTCCTCTTGATGTAGCCTTAAGCAGAGACTGGCGAATAACACTTTCAATGAAAGGCGTTGTTAAGCTTCCAAAAAACTACAGTCTCCTGAAATCTCAACATACATTTTTTCATCCAATCTTCATGATTCTTTCAAGTATTGATCAGTACTCCAATCAAACGTGGATGCCCAAGTTTTGTTCTTCTAGGTTGTAGCATTCGTTTGCAGGAACAGTTAGAAATTATAGGTCTCACTCTGTTTTCTCCTATATTGACAGATGCAGTTAGAACTCTAAATCAAACACGGTATGTGCTAGCTTCTTGAAACTTAACACAATAAAGTAGTTCTACGTTCTATCTCTAAGGTTTGTTTCCTCTTGTATCCTAAAGCTGGGACTGGCGAATAACACTTATACTGAAAACGGTTGCCAAATTTCCAACACACTAGAGTCTCGTGAAATCTCAACATATATTTTTTCATCCAATCTTCATGATACTTTCAAGTAATGATCAGTACACCAATCCCACTTGGATGCCAAAGTTTAGTTCTCCTAGATTGAAGCATTCTTTTGGAGTAACAGTTTGAATTTTTAGGTTTCACTCTGTTTTCTCCTATATTGACAAATGTAGTTCGAACTCTAAATCAAACACGGTTTGTGCTAGCTTCTTGAAACTTGAAACAGTAAAGTAGTTCTACATTCTATTTTTACTTTTTGTTTCCTCTGGATGTAGACCTAAGCAGAGACTGACGAAAGACACAATCAATGAAAGGCGTTTTTAGGCTGCCAAAATACTACAGGCTCCTGAAATCTCAACATATTTTTTTTTCCGACCTTCATGATAATTTCAAGTAATGAGCAGTACACCAATAAAACGAGAATGTTCAACATCCGTTCTCCTAGGTTGACGCATTCGTTTGCAGTAACAGTTTGAATTTTTAGTTTTCACTCTTTTCTCCTATATTGACAGATGCAGTTCGAACTCTAAATCAAACATAGTTTGTGCTAGCTTCTTGAAACTTGACACAATAAAGTAGTTCTACGTTCTATCTCTAAGGTTTGTTTCCTCTTGATGTAGCCTTAAGCAGAGACTGGCGAATAACACTTTCAATGAAAGCGTTGTTAAGCTTCCAAAAAACTACCGTCTCCTGAAATCTCAACATACATTTTTTCATCCAATCTTCATGATTCTTTCAAGTATTGATCAGTACACCAATCAAACGTGGATGCCCAAGTTTTGTTATTCTAGGTTGTAGCATTCGTTTGCAGGAACAGTTAGAAATTATAGGTTTCACTCTGTTTTCTCCTATATTGACAGATGCAGTTAGAACTCTAAATCAAACACGGTTTGTGCTAGCTTCTTGAAACTTGACACAATATAGTACTTCTACGTTCTATCTCTAAGGTTTGTTTCCTCTTGTATCCTAAAAGCTGGGACTGGCGAATAACACTTATATTGAAAGGGGTTGCCAAACTTCCAACACACTAGAGTCTCGTGAAATCTCAACATATATTTTTTCATCCAATCTTCATGATACTTTCAAGTAATGATCAGTACACCAATCCCACTTGGATGCCAAAGTTTAGTTCTCCCTAGATTGAAGCATTCTTTTGGAGTAACAGTTTGAATTTTTAGGTTTCACTCTGTTTTCTCCTATATTGACAAATGTAGTTTGAACTCTAAATCAAACACGGTTTGTGCTAGCTTCTTGAAACTTGAAACAGTAAAGTAGTTCTACATTCTATTTTTACTTTTTGTTTCCTCTGGATGTAGACCTAAGCAGAGACTGACGAAAGACACATTCAATGAAAGGCGTTGTTAGGCTGCCAAAATACTACAGGCTCCTGAAATCTCAACATATTTCTTTTTCCGACCTTCATGATAATTTCAAGTAATGAGCAGTACACCAATAAAACGTGGATGTTCAAGTTTCGTTCTCCTAGATTGAAGCATTCGTTTGCAGTAAGAGTTTGAATTTTTAGTTTTCACTCTGTTTTCTCCTATATTGACAGATGCAGTTCGAACTCTAAATCAAACATGGTTTGTGCTAGCTTCTTGAAACTTGACACAATAAAGTAGTTCAACGTTCTATCTCTAAGGTTTGTTTCCCCTTGATGTAGCCTTAAGCAGAGACTGGCGAATAACACTTTCAATGAAAGGCGTTGTTAAGCTTCCAAAAAACTACCGTCTCCTGAAATCTCAACATATATTTTTTCATCCAATCTTCATGATTCTTTCAAGTATTGATCAGTACACCAATCAAACGTGGATGCCCAAGTTTTGTTCTTCTAGGTTGTAGCATTCGTTTGCAGGAACAGTTAGAAAATTATAGGTTTCACTCTGTTTTCTCCTATATTGACAGATGCAGTTAGAACTCTAAATCAAACAAGGTTTGTGCTAGCTTCTTGAAGCTTGACACAATAAAGTAGTTCTACGTTCTGTCTCTAAGGTTTGTTTCCTCTTGTATCCTAAAGCTGGGACTGGCAAATAACACTTATATTGAAAGGGGTTGCCAAACTTCCAACACACTAGAGTCTCGTGAAATCTCAACATATATTTTTTCATCCAATCTTCATGATACTTTCAAGTAATGATCAGTACACCATTCCCACTTGGATGCCAAAGTTTAGTTCTCCTAGATTGAAGCATTCTTTTGGAGTAACAGTTTGAATTTTTTAGGTTTCACTCTGTTTTCTCCTATATTGACAAATGTAGTTTGAACTCTAAATCAAACACGGTTTGTGCTAGCTTCTTGAAACTTGAAACAGTAAAGTAGTTCTACATTCTATTTTTACTTTTTGTTCCTCTGGATGTAGACCTAAGAAGAGACTGACGAAAGACACATTCAATGAAAGGCGTTGTTAGGCTGCCATAATACTACAGTCTCCTGAAATCTCAACATATTTTTTTTTTCCGACCTTCATGATAATTTCAAGTAATGAGCAGTACACCAATAAAAACGTGGATGTTCAAGTTCCGTTCTCCTAGGTTGAAGCATTCGTTTGCAGAAACAGTTTGAATTTTTCAGTTTTCACTCTGTTTTCTCCTATATTGACAGATGCAGTTCGAACTCTAAATCCAAACATGGTTTGTGCTAGCTTCTTGAAACTTGACACAATAAAGTAGTTCTACGTTCTATCTCTAAGGTTTGTTTTCCTCTTGATGTAGCCTTAAGCAGAGACTGGCGAATAACACTTTCAATGAAAGGCGTTGTTAAGCTTCCAAAAAACTACCGTCTCCTGAAATCTCAACATATATTTTTTCATCCAATCTTCATGATTCTTTCAAGTATTGATCAGTACACCAATCAAACGTGGATGCCCAAGTTTTGTTCTTCTAGGTTGTAGCATTCGTTTGCAGGAACAGTTAGAAATTATAGGTTTCACTCTGTTTTCTCCTATATTGACAGAGGCAGTTAGAACTCTAAATCAAACACGGTTTGTGCTAGCTTCTTGAAACTTGACACCATAATGTACTTCTACGTTCTATCACTAAGGTTTGTTTCCTCTTGTATCCTAAAGCTGGGACTGGCGAATAACACTTATACTGAAAGGGGTTGCCAAACTTCCAACACACTAGAGTCTCCTGAAATCTCAACATATATTTTTTCATCCAATCTTCATGATACTTTCAAGTAATGATCAGTACACCAATCCCACATGGATGCCAAAGTTTAGTTCTCCTAGATTGAAAGCATTCTTTTGGAGTAACAGTTTGAATTTTTAGGTTTCACTCTGTTTTCTCCTATATTGACAAATGTAGTTCGAACTCTAAATCAAAACACGGTTTGTGCTAGCTTCTTGAAACTTGCAACAGTAAAGTAGTTCTACATTCTATTTTTATTTTTTGTTTCCTCTGGATGTAGACCTAAGCAGAGACTGACGAAAGACACATTCAATGAAAGGCGTTGTTAGGCTGCCAAAATACTACAGTCTCCTGAAATCTCAACATTTTTTTTTCCCGACCTTCATGATAATTTCAAGTAATCAGCAGTACACCAATAAAACGTGGATGTTCAAGTTTCGTTTCTCCTAGGTTGAAGCATTCGTTTGCAGTAACAGTTTGAATTTTTTAGTTTTCACTCTGTTTTCTCCTATATTGACAGATGCAGTTCAAACTCTAAATCAAACATGGTTTGTGCTAGCTTCTTGAAACTTGACACAATAAAGTAGTTCTACGTTCTATCTCTAAGGTTTGTTTCCTCTTGATGTAGCCTTAAGCAGAGACTGGCGAATAACACTTTCAATGAAAGGCGTTGTTAAGCTTCAAAAAAACTACCGTCTCCTGAAATCTCAACATACATTTTTTTATCCAATCTTCATGATTCTTTCAAGTATTGATCGTACACCAATCAAACGTGGATGCCCAAGTTTTGTTTTTCTAGGTTGTATCATTCGTTTGCAGGAACAGTTAGAAATTATAGGTTTCACTCTGTTTTCTCCTATATTGACAGATGCAGTTAGAACTCTAAATCAAACAGGTTTGTGCTAGCTTCTTGAAGCTTGACACAATAAAGTAGTTCTACGTTCTGTCTCTAAGGTTTGTTTCCTCTTGTATCCTAAAGCTGGGACTGGCGAATAACACTTATATTGAAAGGGGTTGCCAAACTTCCAACACACTAGAGTCTCGTGAAATCTCAACATATATTTTTTCATCCAATCTTCATGATACTTTCAAGTAATGATCAGTACACCATTCCCACTTGGATGCCAAAGTTTAGTTCTCCTAGATTGAAGCATTCTTTTGGAGTAACAGTTTGAATTTTTAGGTTTCACTCTGTTTTCTCCTATATTGACAAATGTAGTTCGAACTCTAAATCAAACACGGTTTGGGCTAGCTTCTTGAAACTTGAAACAGTAAAGTAGTTCTACATTCTATATTTACTTTTTGTTTCCTCTGGATGTAGACCTAAGCAGAGACTGACGAAAGACACATTCAATGAAAGGCGTTGTTAGGCTGCCATAATACTACAGTCTCCTGAAATCTCAACATATTTTTTTTCCGACCTTCATGATAATTTCAAGTAATGAGCAGTACACCAATAAAACGTGGATGTTCAAGTTCCGTTCTCCTAGGTTGAAGCATTCGTTTGCAGAAACAAACAGTTTGAATTTTTAGTTTTCACTCTGTTTTCTCCTATATTGACAGATGCAGTTCGAACTCTAAATCAAACATGGTTTGTGCTAGCTTCTTGAAACTTGACACAATAAAGTAGTTCTACGTTCTATCTCTAAGGTTTGTTTCCTCTTGATGTAGCCTTAAGCAGAGACTGGCGAATAACACTTTCAATGAAAGGCGTTGTTAAGCTTCCAAAAAACTACCGTCTCCTGAAATCTCAACATATATTTTTTCATCCAATCTTCATGATTCTTTCAAGTATTGATCAGTACACCAATCAAACGTGGATGCCCAAGTTTTGTTCTTCTAGGTTGTAGCATTCGTTTGCAGGAACAGTTAGAAATTATAGGTTTCACTCTGTTTTCTCCTATATTGACAGAGGCAGTTAGAACTCTAAATCAAACACGGTTTGTGCTAGCTTCTTGAAACTTGACACCATAATGTACTTCTACGTTCTATCACTAAGGTTTGTTTCCTCTTGTATCCTAAAGCTGGGACTGGCGAATAACACTTATACTGAAAGGGGTTGCCAAACTTCCAACACACTAGAGTCTCCTGAAATCTCAACATATATTTTTTCATCCAATCTTCATGATACTTTCAAGTAATGATCAGTACACCAATCCCACATGGATGCCAAAGTTTAGTTCTCCTAGATTGAAGCATTCTTTTGGAGTAACAGTTTGAATTTTTAGGTTTCACTCTGTTTTCTCCTATATTGACAAATGTAGTTCGAACTCTAAATCAAACACGGTTTGTGCTAGCTTCTTGAAACTTGCAACAGTAAAGTAGTTCTACATTCTATTTTTATTTTTTGTTTCCTCTGGATGTAGACCTAAGCAGAGACTGACGAAAGACACATTCAATGAAAGGCGTTGTTAGGCTGCCAAAATACTACAGTCTCCTGAATTCTCAACATTTTTTTTTCCCGACCTTCATGATAATTTCAAGTAATCAGCAGTACACCAATAAAACGTGGATGTTCAAGTTTCGTTCTCCTAGGTTGAAGCATTCGTTTGCAGTAACAGTTTGAATTTTTAGTTTTCACTCTGTTTTCTCCTATATTGACAGATGCAGTTCAAACTCTAAATCAAACATGGTTTGTGCTAGCTTCTTGAAACTTGACACAATAAAGTAGTTCTACGTTCTATCTCTAAGGTTTGTTTCCTCTTGATGTAGCCTTAAGCAGAGACTGGCGAATAACACTTTCAATGAAAGGCGTTGTTAAGCTTCAAAAAACTACCGTCTCCTGAAATCTCAACATACATTTTTTTATCCAATCTTCATGATTCTTTCAAGTATTGATCGTACACCAATCAAACGTGGATGCCCAAGTTTTGTTTTTCTAGGTTGTATCATTCGTTTGCAGGAACAGTTAGAAATTATAGGTTTCACTCTGTTTTCTCCTATATTGACAGATGCAGTTAGAACTCTAAATCAAACAGGTTTGTGCTAGCTTCTTGAAGCTTGACACAATAAAGTAGTTCTACGTTCTGTCTCTAAGGTTTGTTTCCTCTTGTATCCTAAAGCTGGGACTGGCGAATAACACTTATATTGAAAGGGGTTGCCAAACTTCCAACACACTAGAGTCTCGTGAAATCTCAACATATATTTTTTCATCCAATCTTCATGATACTTTCAAGTAATGATCAGTACACCATTCCCACTTGGATGCCAAAGTTTAGTTCTCCTAGATTGAAGCATTCTTTTGGAGTAACAGTTTGAATTTTTAGGTTTCACTCTGTTTTCTCCTATATTGACAAATGTAGTTCGAACTCTAAATCAAACACGGTTTGGGCTAGCTTCTTGAAACTTGAAACAGTAAAGTAGTTCTACATTCTATTTTTACTTTTTGTTTCCTCTGGATGTAGACCTAAGCAGAGACTGATGAAAGACACATTCAATGAAAGGCGTTGTTAGGCTGCCATAATACTACAGTCTCCTGAAATCTCAACATATTTTTTTTTCCGACCTTCATGATAATTTCAAGTAATGAGCAGTACACCAATAAAACGTGGATGTTCAAGTTCCGTTCTCCTAGGTTGAAGCATTCGTTTGCAGAAACAGTTTGAATTTTTAGTTTTCACTCTGTTTTCTCCTATATTGACAGATGCAGTTCGAACTCTAAATCAAACATGGTTTGTGCTAGCTTCTTGAAACTTGACACAATAAAGTAGTTCTACGTTCTATCTCTAAGGTTTGTTTCCTCTTGATGTAGCCTTAAGCAGAGACTGGCGAATAACACTTTCAATGAAAGGCGTTGTTAAGCTTCCAAAAAACTACCGTCTCCTGAAATCTCAACATATATTTTTTCATCCAATCTTCATGATTCTTTCAAGTATTGATCAGTACACCAATCAAACGTGGATGCCCAAGTTTTGTTCTTCTAGGTTGTAGCATTCGTCTGCAGGAACAGTTAGAAATTATAGGTTTCACTCTGTTTTCTCCTATATTGACAGAGGCAGTTAGAACTCTAAATCAAACACGGTTTGTGCTAGCTTCTTGAAACTTGACACCATAATGTACTTCTACGTTCTATCACTAAGTTTTGTTTCCTCTTGTATCCTAAAGCTGGGACTGGCGAATAACACTTATACTGAAAGGGGTTGCCAAACTTCCAACACACTAGAGTCTCCTGAAATCTCAACATATATTTTTTCATCCAATCTTCATGATACTTTCAAGTAATGATCAGTACACCAATCCCACATGGATGCCAAAGTTTAGTTCTCCTAGATTGAAGCATTCTTTGGAGTAACAGTTTGAATTTTTAGGTTTCACTCTGTTTTCTCCTATATTGACAAATGTAGTTCGAACTCTAAATCAAACACGGTTTGTGCTAGCTTCTTGAAACTTGAAACAGTAAAGTAGTTCTACATTCTATTTTTATTTTTTGTTTCCTCTGGATGTAGACCTAAGCAGAGACTGACGAAAGACACATTCAATGAAAGGCGTTGTTAGGCTGCCAAAATACTACAGTATCCTGAAATCTCAACATATTTTTTTTCCGACCTTCATGATAATTTCAAGTAATCAGCAGTACACCAATAATACGTGGATGTTCAAGTTTCGTTCTCCTAGGTTGAAGCATTCGTTTGCAGTAACAGTTTCAATTTTTAGTTTTCACTCTGTTTTCTCCTATATTGACAGATGCAGTTCGAACTCTAAATCAAACATGGTTTGTGCTAGCTTCTTGAAACTTGACACAATAAAGTAGTTCTACGTTCTATCTCTAAGGTTTGTTTCCTCTTGATGTAGCCTTAAGCAGAGACTGGCGAATAACACTTTCAATGAAAGGCGTTGTTAAGCTTCCAAAAAACTACCGTCTCCTGAAATCTCAACATACATTTTTTCATCCAATCTTCATGATTCTTTCAAGTATTGATCAGTACACCAATCAAACGTGGATGCCCAAGTTTTGTTCTTCTAGGTTGTAGCATTCGTTTGCAGGAACAGTTAGAAATTATAGGTTTCACTCTGTTTTCTCCTATATTGACAGATGCATTTAGAACTCTAAATCAAACACGGTTTGTGCTAGCCTCTTGAAACTTGACACAATTAAGTAGTTCTACGTTCTATCTCTAAGGTTTGTTTCCTCTTGTATGCTAAAGCTGGGACTGGCGAATAACACTTATACTGAAAGGGGTTGCCAAACTTCCAACACACTAGAGTCTCCTGAAATCTCAACATATATTTTTTCATCCAATCTTCATGATACTTTCAAGTAATGATCAGTACACCAATCCCACTTGGATGCCAAAGTTTAGTTCTCCTAGATTGAAGCATTCTTTTGGAGTAACAGTTTGAATTTTTAGGTTTCACTCTGTTTTCTCCTATATTGACAAATGTATTTCGAACTCTAAATCAAACACGGTTTGTGCTAGCTTCTTGAAACTTGAAACAGTAAAGTAGTTCTACATTCGATTTTTATTTTTTGTTTCCTCTGGATGTAGACCTAAGCAGAGACTGACGAAACACACATTCAATGAAAGGCGTTGTTAGGCTGCCAAAATACTACAGTCTCCTGAAATCTCAACATTTTTTTTTCCCGACCTTCATGATAATTTCAAGTAATCAGCAGTACACCAATAAAACGTGGATGTTCAAGTTTCGTTCTCCTAGGTTGAAGCATTCGTTTGCAGTAACAGTTTGAATTTTTAGTTTTCACTCTGTATTCTCCTATATTGACAGATGCAGTTCAAACTCTAAATCAAACATGGTTTGTGCTAGCTTCTTGAAACTTGACACAATAAAGTAGTTCTACGTTCTATCTCTAAGGTTTGTTTCCTCTTGATGTAGCCTTAAGCAGAGACTGGCGAATAACACTTTCAATGAAAGGCGTTGTTAAGCTTCAAAAAACTACCGTCTCCTGAAATCTCAACATACATTTTTTTATCCAATCTTCATGATTCTTTCAAGTATTGATCGTACACCAATCAAACGTGGATGCCCAAGTTTTGTTTTTCTAAGTTGTATCATTCGTTTGCAGGAACAGTTAGAAATTATAGGTTTCACTCTGTTTTCTCCTATATTGACAGATGCAGTTAGAACTCTAAATCAAACAAGGTTTGTGCTAGCTTCTTGAAGCTTGACACAATAAAGTAGTTCTACGTTCTGTCTCTAAGGTTTGTTTCCTCTTGTATCCTAAAGCTGGGACTGGCGAATAACACTTATATTGAAAGGGGTTGCCAAACTTCCAACACACTAGAGTCTCCTGAAATCTCAACATATATTTTTTCATCCAATCTTCATGATACTTTCAAGTAATGATCAGTACACCATTCCCACTTGGATGCCAAAGTTTAGTTCTCCTAGATTGAAGCATTCTTTTGGAGTAACAGTTTGAATTTTTAGGTTTCACTCTGTTTTCTCCTATATTGACAAATGTAGTTCGAACTCTAAATCAAACACGGTTTGGGCTAGCTTCTTGAAACTTGAAACAGTAAAGTAGTTCTACATTCTATTTTTACTTTTTGTTTCCTCTGGATGTAGACCTAAGCAGAGACTGACGAAAGACTCATTCAATGAAAGGCGTTGTTAGGCTGCCATAATACTACAGTCTCCTGAAATCTCAACATATTTTTTTTTCCGACCTTCATGATAATTTCAAGTAATGAGCAGTACACCAATAAAACGTGGATGTTCAAGTTCCGTTCTCCTAGGTTGAAGCATTCGTTTGCAGAAACAGTTTGAATTTTTAGTTTTCACTCTGTTTTCTCCTATATTGATAGATGCAGTTCGAACTCTAAATCAAGCATGGTTTGTGCTAGCTTCTTGAAACTTGACACAATAAAGTAGTTCTACGTTCTATCTCTAAGGTTTGTTTCCTCTTGATGTAGCCTTAAGCAGATACTGGCGAATAACACTTTCAATGAAAGGCGTTGTTAAGCTTCCAAAAAACTACCGTCTCCTGAAATCTCAACATATATTTTTTCATCCAATCTTCATGATTCTTTCAAGTATTGATCAGTACACCAATCAAACGTGGATGCCCAAGTTTTGTTCTTCTAGGTTGTAGCATTCGTTTGCAGGAACAGTTAGAAATTATAGGTTTCACTCTGTTTTCTCCTATATTGACAGAGGCAGTTAGAACTCTAAATCAAACAAGGTTTGTGCTAGCTTCTTGAAGCTTGACACAATAAAGTAGTTCTACGTTCTATCTCTAAGGTTTGTTTCCTCTTGTATCCTAAAGCTGGGACTGGCGAATAACACGTATACTGAAAGGGGTTGCCAAACTTCCAACACACTAGAGTCTCCTGAAATCTCAACATATATTTTTTCATCCAATCTTCATGATACTTTCAAGTAATGATCAGTACACCAATCCCACATGGATGCCAAAGTTTAGTTCTCCTAGATTGAAGCATTCTTTTGGAGTAACAGTTTGAATTTTTAGGTTTCACTCTGTTTTCTCCTATATTGACAAATGTAGTTCGAACTCTAAATCAAACACGGTTTGTGCTAGCTTCTTGAAACTTGAAACAGTAAAGTAGTTCTACATTCTATTTTTATTTTTTGTTTCCTCTGGATGTAGACCTAAGCAGAGACTGACGAAAGACACATTCAATGAAAGGCGTTGTTAGGCTGCCAAAATACTACAGTCTCCTGAAATCTCAACATTTTTTTTTTCCGACCTTCATGATAATTTCAAGTAATCAGCAGTACACCAACAAAACGTGGATGTTCAAGTTTCGTTCTCCTAGGTTGAAGCATTCGTTTGCAGTAACAGTTTGAATTTTTAGTTTTCACTCTGTATTCTCCTATATTGACAGATGAAGTTTGAACTCTAAATCAAACATGGTTTGTGCTAGCTTCTTGAAACTTGACACAATAAAGTAGTTCTACGTTCTATCTCTAAGGTTTGTTTCCTCTTGATGTAGCCTTAAGCAGAGACTGGCGAATAACACTTTCAATGAAAGGCGTTGTTAAGCTTCAAAAAACTACCGTCTCCTGAAATCTCAACATACATTTTTTTATCCAATCTTCATGATTCTTTCAAGTATTGATTGTACACCAATCAAACGTGGATGCCCAAGTTTTGTTTTTCTAGGTTGTATCATTCGTTTGCAGGAAAAGTTAGAAATTATAGGTTTCACTCTGTTTTCTCCTATATTGACAGATGCAGTTAGACCTCTAAATCAAACAAGGTTTGTGCTAGCTTCTTGAAGCTTGACACAATAAAGTACTTCTACGTTCTATCACTAAGGTTTGTTTCCTCTTGTATCCCAAAGCTGGGACTGGCGAATAACACTTACACTGAAAAAGGTTGCCAAACTTCCAACACACTAGAGTCTCCTGAAATCTCAACATATATTTTTTCATCCAATCTTCATGATACTTTCAAGTAATGATCAGTACACCAATCCCACTTGGATGCCAAAGTTTAGTTCTCCTAGATTGAAGCATTCTTTTGGAGTAACAGTTTGAATTTTTAGGTTTCACTCTGTTTTCTCCTATATTGACAAATGTAGTTCGAACTCTAAATCAAACACGGTTTGGGCTAGCTCCTTGAAACTTGAAACAGTAAAGTAGTTCTACATTCTATTTTTATTTTTTGTTTCCTCTGGATGTAGACCTAAGCAGAGACTGACGAAAGACACATTCAATGAAAGGCGTTGTTAGGCTGCCAAAATACTACAGTCTCCTGAAATCTCTACATATTTTTTTTTCCGACCTTCATGATAATTTCAAGTAATGAGCAGTACACCAATAAAACGTGGATGTTCAAGTTTGGTTCTCCTAGGTTGAAGCATTCGTTTGCAGTAACAGTTTGAATTTTTAGTTTTCACTCCGTTTTCTCCTATATTGACAGATGCAGTTCGAACTCTAAATCAAACATGGTTTGTGCTAGCTTCTTGAAACTTGACACAATAAAGTAGTTCTACGTTCTATCTCTAAGGTTTGTTTCCTCTTGATGTAGCCTTAAGCAGAGACTGGCGAATAACACTTTCAAGGAAAGGCGTTGTTAAGCTTCCAAAAAACTACCGTCTCCTGAAATCTCAACATATATTTTTTCATCCAATCTTCATGATTCTTTCAAGTATTGATCAGTACACCAATCAAACGTTAATGCTTAAGTTTTGTTCTTCTAGGTTGTAGCATTCGTTTGCAGGAACAGTTAGAATTTACAGGTTTCACTCTGTTTTCTCCTATATTGACAGATGCAGTTTGAACTCTAAATCAAACACGGTTTGTGCTAGCTTCTTGAAACTTGACACAATAAAGTAGTTCTACGTTCTATCTCTAAGGTTTGTTTCCTCTTGTATCCTTAAGCTGGGACTGGCGAATAACACTTATACTGAAAGGGGTTGCCAAACTTCCAACACACTAGAGTCTCGTGAAATCTCAACATATATTTTTTCATCCAATCTTCATGATACTTTCAAGTAATGATCAGTACACCAATCCCACTTGGATGCCAAAGTTTAGTTCTCCTAGATTGAAGCATTCTTTTGGAGTAACAGTTTGAATTTTTAGGTTTCACTCTGTTTTCTCCTATATTGACAAATGTAGTTTGAACTCTAAATCTAACACGGTTTGTCCTAGCTTCTTGAAACTTGAAACAGTAAAGTAGTTCTACATTCTATTTTTACTTTTTGTTTCCTCTGGATGTAGACCTAAGCAGAGACTGACGAAAGACACATTCAATGAAAGGCGTTGTTAGGCTGCCAAAATACTACAGGCTCCTGAAATCTCAGCATATTTCTTTTTCCGACCTTCATGATAATTTCAAGTAATGAGCAGTACACCAATAAAACGTGGATGTTCAAGTTTCGTTCTTCTAGGTTGAAGCATTCGTTTGCAGTAACAGTTTGAATTTTTAGTTTTCACTTTGTTTTCTCCTATATTGACAGATGCAGTTCGAACTCTAAATCAAACATGTTTTGTGCTAGCTTCTTGAAACTTGACACAATAAAGTAGTTCTACGTTCTATCTCTAAGGTTTGTTTCCTCTTGATGTAGCCTTAAGCAGAGACTGGCGAAAGCACTTTCAATGAAAGGCGTTGTTAAGCTTCCAAAAAACTACCGTCTCCTGAAATCTCAACATATATTTTTTCATCTAATCTTCATGATTCTTTCAAGTATTGATCAGTACACCAATCAAACGTGGATGCCCAAGTATTGTTCTTCTAGGTTGTAGCATTCGTTTGAAGGAACAGTTAGAAATTATAGGTTTCACTCTGTTTTCTCCTATATTGACAGATGCAGTTAGAACTCTAAATCAAACACGGTTTGTGCTAGCTTCTTGAAACTTGAAACAGTAAAGTAGTTCTACGTTCTATCTCTAAGGTTTGTTTCCTCTTGTATTCTAAAGCTGGGACTGGCGAATTACACTTATACTGAAAGGGGTTGCCAAACTTCCAACACACTAGAGTCTCGTGAGATTTCAACATATATTTTTTCATCCAATCTTCATGATACTTTCAAGTAATGATCAGTACACCAATCCCACTTGGATGCCAAAGTTTAGTTCTCCTAGATTGAAGCATTCTTTTGGAGTAACAGTTTGAATTTTTAGGTTTCACTCTGTTTTCTCCTATATTGACAAATGTAGATCGAACTCTAAATCAAACACGGTTTGTGCTAGCTTCTTGAAACTTGAAACAGTAAAGTAGTTCTACATTCTATTTTTATTTTTTGTTTCCTCTGGATGTAGACCTAAGCAGAGACTGACGAAAGACACATTCAATGAAAGGCGTTGTTAGGCTGCCAAAATACTACAGTCTCCTGAAATCTCAACATTTTTTTTTTCCCGACCTTCATGATAATTTCAAGTAATCAGCAGTACACCAATAAAACGTGGATGTTTAGTTTCGTTCTCCTAGGTTGAAGCATTCGTTTGCAGTAACAGTTTGAATTTTTAGTTTTCACTCTTTATTCTCCTATATTGACAGATGAAGTTTGAACTCTAAATCAAACATGGTTTGTGCTAGCTTCTTGAAACTTGACACAATAAAGTAGTTCTACGTTCTATCTCTAAGGTTTGTTTCCTCTTGATGTAGCCTTAAGCAGAGACTGGCGAATAACACTTTCAATGAAAGGCGTTGTTAAGCTTCAAAAAACTACCGACTCCTGAAATCTCAACATACATTTTTTTATCCAATCTTCATGATTCTTTCAAGTATTGATCGTACACCAATCAAACGTGGATTCCCAAGTTTTGTTTTTCTAGGTTGTATCATTCGTTTGCAGGAAAAGTTAGAAATTATAGGTTTCACTCTGTTTTCTCCTATATTGACAGATGCAGTTAGAACTCTAAATCAAACAAGGTTTGTGCTAGCTTCTTGAAGCTTGACACAATAAAGTACTTCTACGTTCTATCACTAAGGTTTGTTTCCTCTTGTATCCCAAAGCTGGGACTGGCGAATAACACTTACACTGAAAAAGGTTGCCAAACTTCCAACACACTAGAGTCTCCTGAAATCTCAACATATATTTTTTCATCCAATCTTCATGATACTTTCAAGTAATGATCAGTACACCAATCCCACTTGGATGCCAAAGTTTAGTTCTCCTAGATTGAAGCATTCTTTTGGAGTAACAGTTTGAATTTTTAGGTTTCACTCTGTTTTCTCCTATATTGACAAATGTAGTTCGAACTCTAAATCAAACACGGTTTGGGCTAGCTCCTTGAAACTTGAAACAGTAAAGTAGTTCTACATTCTATTTTTATTTTTTGTTTCCTCTGGATGTAGACCTAAGCAGAGACTGACGAAAGACACATTCAATGAAAGGCGTTGTTAGGCTGCCAAAATACTACAGTCTCCTGAAATCTCTACACATTTTTTTTTCCGACCTTCATGATAATTTCAAGTAATGAGCAGTACACCAATAAAACGTGGATGTTCAAGTTTGGTTCTCCTAGGTTGAAGCATTCGTTTGCAGTAACAGTTTGAATTTTTAGTTTTCACTCCGTTTTCTCCTATATTGACAGATGCAGTTCGAACTCTAAATCAAACATGGTTTGTGCTAGCTTCTTGAAACTTGACACAATAAAGTAGTTCTACGTTCTATCTCTAAGGTTTGTTTCCTCTTGATGTAGCCTTAAGCAGAGACTGGCGAATAACACTTTCAAGGAAAGGCGTTGTTAAGCTTCCAAAAAACTACCGTCTCCTGAAATCTCAACATATATTTTTTCATCCAATCTTCATGATTCTTTCAAGTATTGATCAGTACACCAATCAAACGTTAATGCTTAAGTTTTCTTCTTCTAGGTTGTAGCATTCGTTTGCAGGAACAGTTAGAAATTATAGGTTTCACTCTGTTTTCTCCTATATTGACAGATGCAGTTTGAACTCTAAATCAAACACGGTTTGTGCTAGCTTCTTGAAACTTGACACAGTAAAGTAGTTCTACGTTCTATCTCTAAGGTTTGTTTCCTCTTGTATCCTAAAGCTGGGACTGGCGAATAACACTTATACTGAAAGGGGTTGCCAAACTTCCAACACACTAGAGTCTCGTGAAATCTCAACATATATTTTTTCATCCAATCTTCATGATACTTTCAAGTAATGATCAGTACACCAATCCCACTTGGATGCCAAAGTTTAGTTCTCCTAGATTGAAGCATTCTTTTGGAGTAACAGTTTGAATTTTTAGGTTTCACTCTGTTTTCTCCTATATTGACAAATGTAGTTTGAACTCTAAATCTAACACGGTTTGTCCTAGCTTCTTGAAACTTGAAACAGTAAAGTAGTTCTACATTCTATTTTTACTTTTTGTTTCCTCTGGATGTAGACCTAAGCAGAGACTGACGAAAGACACATTCAATGAAAGGCGTTGTTAGGCTGCCAAAATACTACAGGCTCCTGAAATCTCAGCATATTTCTTTTTCCGACCTTCATGATAATTTCAAGTAATGAGCAGTACACCAATAAAACGTGGATGTTCAAGTTTCGTTCTCCTAGGTTGAAGCATTCGTTTGCAGTAACAGTTTGAATTTTTAGTTTTCACTTTGTTTTCTCCTATATTGACAGATGCAGTTCGAACTCTAAATCAAACATGGTTTGTGCTAGCTTCTTGAAACTTGACACAATAAAGTAGTTCTACGTTCTATCTCTAAGGTTTGTTTCCTCTTGATGTAGCCTTAAGCAGAGACTGGCGAAAGCACTTTCAATGAAAGGCGTTGTTAAGCTTCCAAAAAACTACCGTCTCCTGAAATCTCAACATATATTTTTTCATCCAATCTTCATGATTCTTTCAAGTATTGATCAGTACACCAATCAAACGTGGATGCCCAATTATTGTTCTTCTAGGTTGTAGCATTCGTTTGAAGGAACAGTTAGAAATTATAGGTTTCACTCTGTTTTCTCCTATATTGACAGATGCAGTTAGAACTCTAAATCAAACACGGTTTGTGCTAGCTTCTTGAAACTTGAAACAGTAAAGTAGTTCTACGTTCTATCTCTAAGGTTTGTTTCCTCTTGTATTCTAAAGCTGGGACTGGCGAATTACACTTATACTGAAAGGGGTTGCCAAACTTCCAACACACTAGAGTCTCGTGAGATTTCAACATATATTTTTTCATCCAATCTTCATGATACTTTCAAGTAAAGATCAGTACACCAATCCCACTTGGATGCCAAAGTTTAGTTCTGCTAGATTGAAGCATTCATTTGGAGTAACAGTTTGAATTTTTAGGTTTCACTCTGTTTTCTCCTATATTGACAAATGTAGATCGAACTCTAAATCAAACACGGTTTGTGCTAGCTTCTTGAAACTTGAAACAGTAAAGTAGTTCTACATTCTATTTTTACTTTTTGTTTCCTCTGGATGTAGACCTAAGCAGAGACTGACGAAAGACACATTCAATGAAAGGCGTTGTTAGGATGCCAAAATACTACAGGCTCCTGAAATCTCAACATATTTTTTTTCCCGACCTTCATGATAATTTCAAGTAATGAGCAGTACACCAATATAACGTGGATGTTCAAGTTCCGTTCTCCTAGGATGAAGCATTCGTTTGCAGTAACAGTTTGAATTTTTAGTTTTCACTCTGTTTTCTCCTATATTGACAGATGCTGTTCGAACTCTAAATCAAACATGGTTTGTGCTAGCTTCTTGAAACTTGACACAATAAAGTAGTTCTATGTTCTATCTCTAAGGTTTGTTTCCTCTTGATGTAGCCTTAAGCAGAGACTGGCGAATAACACTTTCAATGAAAGGCGTTGTTAAGCTTCCAAAAAATTACCGTCTCCTGAAATCTCAACATACATTTTTTCATCCAATCTTCATGATTCTTTCAAGTATTGATCAGTACACCAATCAAACGTGGATGCCCAAGTTTTGTTCTTCTAGGTTGTAGCATTCGTTTGCAGGAACAGTTAGAAATTATAGGTTTCACTCTGTTTTCTCCTATATTGACAGATGCAGTTCGAACTCTAAATCAAACACGGTTTGTGCTAGCTTCTTGAAACTTGACACAATAAAGTAGTTCTACGTTCTATCTCTAAGGTTTTTTTCCTCTTGTATCCTAAAGCTGGGACTGGCGAATAACACTTATACTGAAAGGGGTTGCCAAACTTCCACACACTAGAGTCTCCTGAAATCTCAACATATATTTTTTCATCCAATCTTCATGATACTTTCAAGTAATGATCAGTACACCAATCCCACTTGGATGCCAAAGTTTAGTTCTCCTAGTTTGAAGCATTCTTTTGGAGTAACAGTTTGAATTTTTAGGTTTCACTCTGTTTTCTCCTATATTGACAAATGTAGTTCGAACTCTAAATCAAACACGGTTTGTGCAAGCTTCTTGAAACTTGAAACAGTAAAGTAGTTCTACATTCTATTTTTACTTTTTGTTTCCTCTGGATGTAGACCTAAGCAGAGACTGACGAAAGACACATTCAATGAAAGGCGTTGTTAGGCTGCCAAAATACTACAGTCTCCTGAAATCTCAAAATATTTTTTTTCCGACCTTCATGATAATTTCATGTAATCAGCAGTAAACCAATAAAACGTGGATGTTCAAGTTTCGTTCTCCTAGCTTGAAGCATTCGTTTGCAGTAACAGTTTGAATTTTTAGTTTTCACTCTGTTTTCTCCTATATTGACAGATGCAGTTCAAACTCTAAATCAAACATGGTTTGTACTAGCTTCTTGAAACTTGACACAACAAAGTAGTTCTACGTTCTATCTCTAAGGTTTGTTTCCTCTTGATGTAGCCTTAAGCAGAGACTGGCGAATAACACTTTCAATGAAAGGCGTTGTTAAGCTTCCAAAAAAACTACCGTCTCCTGAAATCTCAACATACATTTTTTCATCCAATCTTCCAGATTCTTTCAAGTATTGATCAGTACACCAATCAAACGTGGATGCCCAAGTTTTGTTCTTCTAGGTTGTAGCATTCATTTGCAGGAACAGTTAGAAATTATAGGTTTCACTCTGTTTTCTCCTATATTGACAGATGCAGTTAGAACTCTAAATCAAACACGGTTTGTGCTAGCTTCTTGAAACTTGACACAATAAAGTAGTTCTACGTTCTATCTCTAAGGTTTGTTTCCTCTTGTATCCTAAAGCTGGGACTGGCGATTAACACTTATACTGAAAGGGGTTGCCAAACTTCCAACACACTAGAGTCTCCTGAAATCTCAACATATATTTTTTCATCCAATCTTCATGATACTTTCAAGTAATGATCAGTACACCAATCCCACTTGGATGCCCAAGTTTAGTTCTCCTAGATTGAAGCATTCTTTTAGAGTAACAGTTTGAATTTTTAGGTTTCACTCTGTTTTCTCCTATATTGACAAATGTAGATCGAACTCTAAATCAAACACGGTTTGTGCTAGCTTCTTGAAACTTGAAACAGTAAAGTAGTTCTACATTCTATTTTTATTTTTTCTTTCCTCTGGATGTAGACCTAAGCAGAGACTGACGAAAGACACATTCAATGAAAGGCGTTGTTAGGCTGCCAAAATACTACAGTCTCCTGAAATCTCAACATATTTTTTTTCCGACCTTCATGATAATTTCATATAATCAGCAGAACACCAATAAAACGTGGATGTTCAAGTTTCGTTCTCCTAGCTTGAAGCATTCGTTTGCAGTAACAGTTTGAATTTTTAGTTTTCACTGTTTTCTCCTATATTGACAGATGCAGTTCGAACTCTAAATCAAACATGGTTTGTGCTAGCTTCTTGAAACTTGACACAATAAAGTAGTTTTACGTTCTATCTCTAAGATTTGTTTCCTCTTGATGTAGCCTTAAGCAGAGACTGGCAAATAACACTTTCAATGAAAGGCGTTGTTAAGCTTCCAAAACACTACCGTTTCCTGAAATCTCAACATATATTTTTTCATCCAATCTTCATGATTCTTTCAAGTATTGATCAGTACACCAATCAAACGTGGATGGCCATGTTTTGTTCTTCTAGGTTGTAGCATTCGTTTGCAGGAACAGTTAGAAATTATAGGTTTCACTCTGTTTTCTCCTATATTGACAGATGCAGTTAGAACTCTAAATAAAACACGGTTTGTGCTAGCTTCTTGAAACTTGACACAATAAAGTAGTTCTATGTTCTATCTCTAAGGTTTGTTTCCTCTTGTATCCTAAAGCTGGGACTGGCGAATAACACTTATACTGAAAGGGGTTGCCAAACTTCCAACACACTAGAGTCTCCTGAAATCTCAACATATATTTTTTCATCCAATATTCATGATACTTTCAAGTAATGATCAGTACACCAATCCCACTTGGATGCCAAAGTTTAGTTCTCCTAGATTGAAGCATTCTTTTGGAGTAACAGTTTGAATTTTTAGGTTTCACTCTGTTTTCTCCTATATTGACAAATGTAGTTCGAACTCTAAATCAAACACGGTTTGTGCTAGCTTCTTGAAACTTGAAACAGTAAAGTAGTTCTACATTCTATTTTTATTTTTTGTTTCCTCTGGATGTAGACCTAAGCAGAGACTGACGAAAGACACATTCAATGAAAGGCGTTGTTAGGCTGTCAAAATACTACAGTCTCCTGAAATCTCAACATATTTTTTTTCCGACCTTCATGATAATTTCATATAATCAGCAGAACACCAATAAAACGTGGATGTTCAAGTTTTGTTCTCTTAGCTTGAAGCATTCGTTTGCAGTAACAGTTTGAATTTTTAGTTTTCACTCTGTTTTCTCCTATATTGACAGATGCAGTTCGAACTCTAAATCAAACATGGTTTGTGCTAGCTTCTTGAAACTTGACACAATAAAGTAGTTCTACGTTCTATCTCTAAGGTTTGTTGCCTCTTGATGTAGCCTTAAGCAGAGACTGGCGAATAACACTTTCAATGAAAGGCGTTGTTACGCTTACAAAAAACTACCGTCTCCTGAAATCTCAACATATATTTTTTCATCCAATCTTCATGATTCTTTCAAGTATTGATCAGTACACCAATCAAACGTGGATGCCCAAGTTTTGTTCTTCTAGGTTGTAGCATTCGTTTGCAGGAACAGTTAGAAATTATAGGTTTCACTCTGTTTTCTCCTATATTGACAGATGCAGTTAGAACTCTAATCAAACACGGTTTGTGCTAGCTTCTTGAAACTTGACACAATAAAGTAGTTCTACGTTCTATCTCTAAGGTTTGTTTCCTCTGTATCCTAAAGCTGGGACTGGCGAATAACACTTATACTGAAAGGGGTGGCCAAACTTCCAACACACTAGAGTCTCCTGAAATCTCAAAATATATTTTTTCATCCAATCTTCATGATACTTTCAAGTAATGATCAGTACACCAATCCCACTTCGATGCCAAAGTTTAGTTCTCCTAGATTGAAGCATTCTTTTGGAGTAACAGCTTGATTTTTTAGATTTCACTCTGTTTTCTCCTATATTGACAAATGTAGTTCGAACTCTAAATCAAACACGGTTTGTGCTAGCTTCTTGAAACTTGAAACAGTAAAGTAGTTCTACATTCTATTTTTATTTTTTGTTTCCTCTGGATGTAGACCTAAGCAGAGACTGACGAAAGACACATTCAATGAAAGGCGTTGTTAGGCTGAAAAAATACTACAGTCTCCTGAAATCTCAACATATTTTTTTTTCCGACCTTCATGATGATTTCAAGGAATGAGCAGTACACCAATAAAATGTGGATGTTCAAGTTTCGTTCTCCTAGCTTGAAGCATTCGTTTGCAGTAACAGTTTGAATTTTTAGTTTTCACTCTGTTTTCTCCTATATTGACAGATGCAGTTCGAACTCTAAATCAAACATGGTTTGTGCTAGCTTCTTGAAACTTGACACAATAAAGTAGTTCTACGTTCTATCTCTAAGGTTTGTTGCCTCTTGATGTAGCCTTAAGCAGAGACTGGCGAATAACACTTTCAATGAAAGGCGTTGTTAAGCTTCCAAAAAACTACCGTCTCCTGAAATCTCAACATATATTTTTTCATCCAATCTTCATGATTCTTTCAAGTATTGATCAGTACACCAATCAAACGTGGATGCCCAAGTTTTGTTCTTCTAGGTTGTAGCATTCGTTTGCAGGAACAGTTAGAAATTATAGGTTTCACTCTGTTTTCTCCTATATTGACAGATGCAGTTAGAACTCTAATCAAACACGGTTTGTGCTAGCTTCTTGAAACTTGACACAATAAAGTAGTTCTACGTTCTATCTCTAAGGTTTGTTTCCTCTGTATCCTAAAGCTGGGACTGGCGAATAACACTTATACTGAAAGGGGTGGCCAAACTTCCAACACACTAGAGTCTCCTGAAATCTCAAAATATATTTTTTCATCCAATCTTCATGATACTTTCAAGTAATGATCAGTACACCAATCCCACTTGGATGCCAAAGTTTAGTTCTCCTAGATTGAAGCATTCTTTTGGAGTAACAGCTTGATTTTTTAGGTTTCACTCTGTTTTCTCCTATATTGACAAATGTAGTTCGAACTCTAAATCAAACACGGTTTGTGCTAGCTTCTTGAAACTTGAAACAGTAAAGTAGTTCTACATTCTATTTTTATTTTTTGTTTCCTCTGGATGTAGACCTAAGCAGAGACTGACGAAAGACACATTCAATGAAAGGCGTTGTTAGGCTGAAAAAATACTACAGTCTCCTGAAATCTCAACATATTTTTTTTTCCGACCTTCATGATGATTTCAAGGAATGAGCAGTACACCAATAAAATGTGGATGTTCAAGTTTCGTTCTCCTAGCTTGAAGCATTCGTTTGCAGTAACAGTTTGAATTTTTAGTTTTCACTCTGTTTTCTCCTATATTGACAGATGCAGTTCGAACTCTAAATCAAACATGGTTTGTGCTAGCTTCTTGAAACTTGACACAATAAAGTAGTTCTACGTTCTATCTCTAAGGTTTGTTTCCTCTTGATGTAGCCTTAAGCAGAGACTGGCAAATAACACTTTCAATGAAAGGCGTTGTTAAGCTTCCAAAAAACTACCGTCTCCTGAAATCTCAACATATATTTTTTCATCCAATCTTCATGATTCTTTCAAGTATTGATCAGTACACCAATCAAACGTGGATGGCCAAGTGTTGTTCTTCTAGGTTGTAGCATTCGTTTGCAGGAACAGTTAGAAATTATAGGTTTCACTCTGTTTTCTCCTATATTGACAGATGCAGTTAGAACTCTAAATCAAACACGGTTTGTGCTAGCTTCTTGAAACTTGACACAATAAAGTAGTTCTACGTTCTATCTCTAAGGTTTTTTTCCTCTTGTATCCTAAAGCTGGGACTGGCGAATAACACTTATACTGAAAGGGATTGTCAAACTTCCAACACACTAGAGTCTCCTGAAATCTCAACATATATTTTTTCATCCAATCTTCATGATACTTTCAAGTAATGATCAGTACACCAATCCCACTTGGATGCCAAAGTTTAGTTCTCCTAGATTGAAGCATTCTTTTGGAGTAACTGTTTGAATTTTTAGGTTTCACTCTGTTTTCTCCTATATTGACAAATGTAGTTCAAACTCTAAATCAAACACGGTTTGTGCTAGCTTCTTGAAATTTGAAACTGTAAAGTAGTTCTACATTCTATTTTTATTTTTTGTTTCCTCTGGATGTAGACCTAAGCAGAGACTGACGAAAGACACATTCAATGAAAGGCGTTGTTAGGCTGCCAAAATACTACAGTCTCATGAAATATCAACATATTTTTTTTCCGACCTTCATGATAATTTCAAGTAATGAGCAGTACACCAATAAAACGTGGATGTTCAAGTTTCGTTCTCCTAGGGTGAAGCATTCGTTTGCAGTAACAGTTTGAATTTTTAGTTTTCACTCTGTTTTCTCCTATATTGACAGATGCAGTTCAAACTCTAAATCAAACATGGTTTGTGCTAGCTTCTTGAAACTTGACACAATTAAGTAGTTCTACGTTCTATCTCTAAGGTTTGTTTCCTCTTGATGTAGCCTTAAGCAGAGACTGGCGAATAACACTTTCAATGAAAGGCGTTGTTAAGCTTCCACAAAACTACCGTCTCCTGAAAACTCAACATATATTTTTTCATCCAATCTTCATGATTCTTTCAAGTATTGATCAGTACACCAATCAAACGTGGATGCCCAATTTTTGTTCTTCTAGGTTGTAGCATTCGTTTGCAGGAACAGTTAGAAATTATAGGTTTCACTCTGTTTTCTCCTATATTGACAGACGCAGTTAGAACTCTAAATCAAACACGGATTGTGCTAGCTTCTTGAAACTTGACACAATAAAGTATTTCTACGTTCTATCTCTAAGGTTTGTTTCCTCTTGTATCCTAAAGCTGGGACTGGCGAATAACCCTTATAATGAAAGGGGTTGACAAACTTCCAACACACTAGAGTCTCCTGAAATCTCAAAATATATTTTTTCATCCAATCTTCAAGATACTTTCAAGTAATGATCAGTACACCAATCCCACTTGGATGCCAAAGTTTAGTTCTACTTGATTGAAGCATTCTTTTGGAGTAACAGTTTGAATTTTTAGGTTTCACTCTGTTTTCTCCTATATTGACAAATGTAGTTCGAACTCTATATCAAACATGGTTTGTGCTAGCTTCTTGAAACTTGAAACAGTAAAGTAGTTCTACATTCTATTTTTATTTTTTGTTTCCTCTGGATGTAGACCTAAGCAGAGACTGACGAAAGACACATTCAATGAAAGGCGTTGTTAGGCTGCCAAAATACTACAGTCTCCTGAAATCTCAACATATTTTTTTTTTTGACCTTCATGATAATTTCATGTAATCAGCAGTACACCAATAAAACGTGGATGTTCAAGTTTCGTTCTCCTAGCTTGAAGCATTCGTTTGCAGTAACAGTTTGAATTTTTAGTTTTCACTCTGTTTTCTCCTATATTGACAGATGCAGTTCGAACTCTAAATCAAACCTGGTTTGTGCTAGCTTCTTGAAACTTGACACAATAAAGTAGTTCTACGTTCTATCTCTAAGGTTGGTTTCCTCTTGATGTAGCCTTAAGCAGAGACTGGCGAATAACACTTTCAATGAAAGGCGTTGTTAAGCTTCCAAAAAACTACCGTCTCCTGAAATCTCAACATATATTTTTTCATCCAATCTTCATGATTCTTTCAATTATTGATCAGTACACCAATCAAACGTGGATGCCCACGTTTTGTTCTTCTAGGTTCTATCATTCGTTTGCCGGAACAGTTAGAAATTATAGGTTTCACTCTGTTTTCTCCTATATTGACAGACGCAGTTAGAACTCTAAATCAAACACGGTTTGTGCTAGCTTCTTGAAACTTGACACAATAAAGTAGTTCTACGTTCTATCTCTAAGGTTTGTTTCCTCTTGTATCCTAAAGCTGGGATTGGCGAATAACACTTATACTGAAAGGGGTTGCCAAACTTCCAACACACTAGAGTCTCCTGAAATCTCAACATATATTTTTTCATCCAATCTTCATGATTCTTTCAAGTATTGATCAGTACACCAATCAAACGTATATGCCCAAGTTTTGATCTTCTAGGTTGTAGCATTCGTTTGCAGTAACAGTTAGAAATTATAGGTTTCACTCTGTTTTCTCCAATATTGACAGATGCAGTTAGAACTCTAAATCAAACACGGTTTGTGCTAGCTTCTTGAAACTTGACACAGTAAAGTAGTTCTACCTTCTATCTCTAAGGTTTGTTTCCTCTTGTATCCTAAAGCTGGGACTGGCGAATAACACTTATACTGAAAGGGGTTGCCAAACTTCCAACACACTAGAGTCTCCTGAAATCTCAACATATATTTTTTCATACAATCTTCATGATACTTTCAAGTAATGATCAGTACACCAATCCTACTTGGATGCCAAAGTTTAGTTCTCCTAGATTGAAGCATTCTTTTGGAGTAACAGTTTGAATTTTTAGGTTTCACTCTGTTTTCTCCTATATTGACAAATGTAGTTCGAACTCTAAATCAAACAGGGTTTGTGCTAGCTTCTTGAAACTTGAAACAGTAAAGTAGTTCTACATTCTATTTTTATTTTTTGTTTCCTCTGGATGTAGACCTAAGCAGAGACTGACGAAAGACACATTCAATGAAAGGCGTTGTTAGGCTGCCAAAATACTACAGTCTCCTGAAATCTCAACATATTTTTTTTCCGACCTTCATGATAATTTCATGTTATCAGCAGTACACCAATAAAACGTGGATGTTCAAGTTTCGTTCTCCTAGGTTCAAGCATTCGTTTGCAGTAACAGTTTGAATTTTTAGTTTTCACTCTGTTTTCTCCTACATTGACAGATGCAGTTCGAACTCTAAATCAAACATGGTTTGTGCTATCTTCATGAAACTTGACACAATAATGTATTTCCACGTTCTATCTCTAAGGTTTGTTTCCTCTTGATGTAGCCTTAAGCAGAGACTGGCGAATAACACTTTCAATGAAAGGCGTTGTTAAGCTTCCAAAAACTACCATCTCCTAAAATCTCAACATATATTATTTCATCCAATCTTCATGATTCTTTCATGTATTGATCAGTACACCAATCAAACGTGCATAGCCAAGTTTTGTTCTTCTAGGTTGTAGCATTCGTTTGCAGGAACAGTTAGAATTTATAGGTTTCACTCTGTTTTCTCCTATATTGACAGATGCAGTTAGAACTCTAAATCAAAAACGGTTTGTGCTAGCTTGTTGAAACTTGACACAATAAAGTAGTTCTACGTTCTATCTCTAAGGTTTGTTTCCTCTTGTATCCTAAAGCTGGGACTGGCGAATAACACTTATACTGAAAGGGGTTGCCAAACTTCCAACACACTAGAGTCTCCTGAAATCTCAACATATATTTTTTCATGCAATCTTCATGATACTTTCAAGTAATGATCAGTACACCAATCCTACTTGGATGCCAAAGTTTAGTTCTCCTAGATTGAAGCATTCTTTTGGAGTAACAGTTTGAATTTTTAGGTTTCACTCTGTTTTCTCCTATATTGACAAATGTAGTTCGAACTCTAAATCAAACAGGGTTTGTGCTAGCTTCTTGAAACTTGAAACAGTAAAGTAGTTCTACATTCTATTTTTATTTTTTGTTTCCTCTGGATGTAGACCTAAGCAGAGGCTGACGAAAGACACATTCAATGAAAGGCGTTGTTAGGCTGCCAAAATACTACAGTCTCCTGAAATCTCAACATATTTTTTTTTCCGACCTTCATGATAATTTCATGTTATCAGCAGTACACCAATAAAACGTGGATGTTCAAGTTTCGTTCTCCTAGGTTCAAGCATTCGTTTGCAGTAACAGTTTGAATTTTTAGTTTTCACTCTGTTTTCTCCTATATTGACAGATGCAGTTCGAAATCTAAATCAAACATGGTTTGTGCTAGCTTCTTGAAACTTGACCCAATAAAGTAGTTCTACGTTCTATCTCTAAGGTTTGTTTCCTCTTGATGTAGCCTTAAGCAGAGACTGGCGAATAACACTTTCAATGAAAGGCGTTGTTAAGCTTCCAAAAAACTACCGTCTCCTGAAATCTCAACATATATTTTTTCATCCAATCTTCATGATTCTTTCAAGTATTGATCACTACACCAATCAAACGTGGATGCCCAAGTTTTGTTCTTCTAGGTTGTAGCATTCGTTTGCAGGAACAGTTAGAAATTATAGGTTTCACTCTGTTTTCTCCTATATTGACAGATGCAGTTAGAACTCTAAATCAAACACGGTTTGTGCTAGCTTCTTGAAACTTGACACAATAAAGTAGTTCTACGTTCTATCTCTAAGGTTTGTTTCCTCTTGTATCCTAAAGCTGGGACTGGCGAATAACACTTATACTGAAAGGGGTTGCCAAACTTCCAACACACTAGAGTCTCCTGAAATCTCAACATATATTTTTTCATCCAATCTTCATGATACTTTCAAGTAATGATCAGTACACCAATCCCACTTGGATGCCAAAGTTTAGTTCTCCTAGATTGAAGCATTCTTTTGGAGTAACAGTTTGAATTTTTAGGTTTCACTCTGTTTTCTCCTATATTGACAAATGTAGTTCGAACTCTAAATCAAACACGGTTTGTGCTAGCTTCTTGAAACTTGAAACAGTAAAGTAGTTCTACATTCTATTTTTATTTTTTGTTTCCTCTGGATGTAGACCTAAGCAGAGACTGACGAAAGACACATTCAATGAAAGGCGTTGTTAGGCTGAAAAAATACTACAGTCTCCTGAAATCTCAACATATTTTTTTTTCCGACCTTCATGATGATTTCAAGGAATGAGCAGTACACCAATAAAATGTGGATGTTCAAGTTTCGTTCTCCTAGCTTGAAGCATTCGTTTGCAGTAACAGTTTGAATTTTTAGTTTTCACTCTGTTTTCTCCTATATTGACAGATGCAGTTCGAACTCTAAATCAAACATGGTTTGTGCTAGCTTCTTGAAACTTGACACAATAAAGTAGTTCTACGTTCTATCTCTAAGGTTGTTTCCTCTTGATGTAGCCTTAAGCAGAGACTGGCAAATAACACTTTCAATGAAAGGCGTTGTTAAGCTTCCAAAAAACTACCGTCTCCTGAAATCTCAACATATATTTTTTCATCCAATCTTCATGATTCTTTCAAGTATTGATCAGTACACCAATCAAACGTGGATGGCCAAGTGTTGTTCTTCTAGGTTGTAGCATTCGTTTGCAGGAACAGTTAGAAATTATAGGTTTCACTCTGTTTTCTCCTATATTGACAGATGCAGTTAGAACTCTAAATCAAACACGGTTTGTGCTAGCTTCTTGAAACTTGACACAATAAAGTAGTTCTACGTTCTATCTCTAAGGTTTTTTTCCTCTTGTATCCTAAAGCTGGGACTGGCGAATAACACTTATACTGAAAGGGATTGTCAAACTTCCAACACACTAGAGTCTCCTGAAATCTCAACATATATTTTTTCATCCAATCTTCATGATACTTTCAAGTAATGATCAGTACACCAATCCCACTTGGATGCCAAAGTTTAGTTCTCCTAGATTGAAGCATTCTTTTGGAGTAACTGTTTGAATTTTTAGGTTTCACTCTGTTTTCTCCTATATTGACAAATGTAGTTCAAACTCTAAATCAAACACGGTTTGTGCTAGCTTCTTGAAATTTGAAACTGTAAAGTAGTTCTACATTCTATTTTTATTTTTTGTTTCCTCTGGATGTAGACCTAAGCAGAGACTGACGAAAGACACATTCAATGAAAGGCGTTGTTAGGCTGCCAAAATACTACAGTCTCATGAAATATCAACATATTTTTTTTCCGACCTTCATGATAATTTCAAGTAATGAGCAGTACACCAATAAAACGTGGATGTTCAAGTTTCGTTCTCCTAGGGTGAAGCATTCGTTTGCAGTAACAGTTTGAATTTTTAGTTTTCACTCTGTTTTCTCCTATATTGACAGATGCAGTTCAAACTCTAAATCAAACATGGTTTGTGCTAGCTTCTTGAAACTTGACACAATTAAGTAGTTCTACGTTCTATCTCTAAGGTTTGTTTCCTCTTGATGTAGCCTTAAGCAGAGACTGGCGAATAACACTTTCAATGAAAGGCGTTGTTAAGCTTCCACAAAACTACCGTCTCCTGAAAACTCAACATATATTTTTTCATCCAATCTTCATGATTCTTTCAAGTATTGATCAGTACACCAATCAAACGTGGATGCCCAATTTTTGTTCTTCTAGGTTGTAGCATTCGTTTGCAGGAACAGTTAGAAATTATAGGTTTCACTCTGTTTTCTCCTATATTGACAGACGCAGTTAGAACTCTAAATCAAACACGGATTGTGCTAGCTTCTTGAAACTTGACACAATAAAGTATTTCTACGTTCTATCTCTAAGGTTTGTTTCCTCTTGTATCCTAAAGCTGGGACTGGCGAATAACACTTATAATGAAAGGGGTTGACAAACTTCCAACACACTAGAGTCTCCTGAAATCTCAAAATATATTTTTTCATCCAATCTTCAAGATACTTTCAAGTAATGATCAGTACACCAATCCCACTTGGATGCCAAAGTTTAGTTCTACTTGATTGAAGCATTCTTTTGGAGTAACAGTTTGAATTTTTAGGTTTCACTCTGTTTTCTCCTATATTGACAAATGTAGTTCGAACTCTATATCAAACACGGTTTGTGCTAGCTTCTTGAAACTTGAAACAGTAAAGTAGTTCTACATTCTATTTTTATTTTTTGTTTCCTCTGGATGTAGACCTAAGCAGAGACTGACGAAAGACACATTCAATGAAAGGCGTTGTTAGGCTGCCAAAATACTACAGTCTCCTGAAATCTCAACATATTTTTTTTTTGACCTTCATGATAATTTCATGTAATCAGCAGTACACCAATAAAACGTGGATGTTCAAGTTTCGTTCTCCTACCTTGAAGCATTCGTTTGCAGTAACAGTTTGAATTTTTAGTTTTCACTCTGTTTTCTCCTATATTGACAGATGCAGTTCGAACTCTAAATCAAACCTGGTTTGTGCTAGCTTCTTGAAACTTGACACAATAAAGTAGTTCTACGTTCTATCTCTAAGGTTGGTTTCCTCTTGATGTAGCCTTAAGCAGAGACTGGCGAATAACACTTTCAATGAAAGGCGTTGTTAAGCTTCCAAAAAACTACCGTCTCCTGAAATCTCAACATATATTTTTTCATCCAATCTTCATGATTCTTTCAATTATTGATCAGTACACCAATCAAACGTGGATGCCCACGTTTTGTTCTTCTAGGTTCTATCATTCGTTTGCCGGAACAGTTAGAAATTATAGGTTTCACTCTGTTTTCTCCTATATTGACAGACGCAGTTAGAACTCTAAATCAAACACGGTTTGTGCTAGCTTCTTGAAACTTGACACAATAAAGTAGTTCTACGTTCTATCTCTAAGGTTTGTTTCCTCTTGTATCCTAAAGCTGGGATTGGCGAATAACACTTATACTGAAAGGGGTTGCCAAACTTCCAACACACTAGAGTCTCCTGAAATCTCAACATATATTTTTTCATCCAATCTTCATGATTCTTTCAAGTATTGATCAGTACACCAATCAAACGTATATGCCCAAGTTTTGATCTTCTAGGTTGTAGCATTCGTTTGCAGTAACAGTTAGAAATTATAGGTTTCACTCTGTTTTCTCCAATATTGACAGATGCAGTTAGAACTCTAAATCAAACACGGTTTGTGCTAGCTTCTTGAAACTTGACACAGTAAAGTAGTTCTACCTTCTATCTCTAAGGTTTGTTTCCTCTTGTATCCTAAAGCTGGGACTGGCGAATAACACTTATACTGAAAGGGGTTGCCAAACTTCCAACACACTAGAGTCTCCTGAAATCTCAACATATATTTTTTCATCCAATCTTCATGATACTTTCAAGTAATGATCAGTACACCAATCCCACTTGGATGCCAAAGTTTAGTTCTCCTAGATTGAAGCATTCTTTTGGAGTAACAGTTTGAATTTTTAGGTTTCACTCTGTTTTCTCCTATATTGACAAATGTAGTTCGAACTCTAAATCAAACAGGGTTTGTGCTAGCTTCTTGAAACTTGAAACAGTAAAGTAGTTCTACATTCTATTTTTATTTTTTGTTTCCTCTGGATGTAGACCTAAGCAGAGACTGACGAAAGACACATTCAATGAAAGGCGTTGTTAGGCTGCCAAAATACTACAGTCTCCTGAAATCTCAACATATTTTTTTTCCGACCTTCATGATAATTTCATGTTATCAGCAGTACACCAATAAAACGTGGATGTTCAAGTTTCGTTCTCCTAGGTTCAAGCATTCGTTTGCAGTAACAGTTTGAATTTTTAGTTTTCACTCTGTTTTCTCCTACATTGACAGATGCAGTTCGAACTCTAAATCAAACATGGTTTGTGCTATCTTCATGAAACTTGACACAATAATGTATTTCCACGTTCTATCTCTAAGGTTTGTTTCCTCTTGATGTAGCCTTAAGCAGAGACTGGCGAATAACACTTTCAATGAAAGGCGTTGTTAAGCTTCCAAAAACTACCATCTCCTAAAATCTCAACATATATTATTTCATCCAATCTTCATGATTCTTTCATGTATTGATCAGTACACCAATCAAACGTGCATAGCCAAGTTTTGTTCTTCTAGGTTGTAGCATTCGTTTGCAGGAACAGTTAGAATTTATAGGTTTCACTCTGTTTTCTCCTATATTGACAGATGCAGTTAGAACTCTAAATCAAAAACGGTTTGTGCTAGCTTGTTGAAACTTGACACAATAAAGTAGTTCTACGTTCTATCTCTAAGGTTTGTTTCCTCTTGTATCCTAAAGCTGGGACTGGCGAATAACACTTATACTGAAAGGGGTTGCCAAACTTCCAACACACTAGAGTCTCCTGAAATCTCAACATATATTTTTTCATGCAATCTTCATGATACTTTCAAGTAATGATCAGTACAACAATCCTACTTGGATGCCAAAGTTTAGTTCTCCTAGATTGAAGCATTCTTTTGGAGTAACAGTTTGAATTTTTAGGTTTCACTCTGTTTTCTCCTATTTTGACAAATGTAGTTCGAACTCTAAATCAAACAGGGTTTGTGCTAGCTTCTTGAAACTTGAAACAGTAAAGTAGTTCTACATTCTATTTTTATTTTTTGTTTCCTCTGGATGTAGACCTAAGCAGAGGCTGACGAAAGACACATTCAATGAAAGGCGTTGTTAGGCTGCCAAAATACTACAGTCTCCTGAAATCTCAACATATTTTTTTTTCCGACCTTCATGATAATTTCATGTTATCAGCAGTACACCAATAAAACGTGGATGTTCAAGTTTCGTTCTCCTAGGTTCAAGCATTCGTTTGCAGTAACAGTTTGAATTTTTAGTTTTCACTCTGTTTTCTCCTATATTGACAGATGCAGTTCGAAATCTAAATCAAACATGGTTTGTGCTAGCTTCTTGAAACTTGACACAATAAAGTAGTTCTACGTTCTATCTCTAAGGTTTGTTTCCTCTTGATGTAGCCTTAAGCAGAGACTGGCGAATAACACTTTCAATGAAAGGCGTTGTTAAGCTTCCAAAAAACTACCGTCTCCTGAAATCTCAACATATATTTTTTCATCCAATCTTCATGATTCTTTCAAGTATTGATCACTACACCAATCAAACGTGGATGCCCAAGTTTTGTTCTTCTAGGTTGTAGCATTCGTTTGCAGGAACAGTTAGAAATTATAGGTTTCACTCTGTTTTCTCCTATATTGACAGATGCAGTTAGAACTCTAAATCAAACACGGTTTGTGCTAGCTTCTTGAAACTTGACACAATAAAGTAGTTCTACGTTCTATCTCTAAGGTTTGTTTCCTCTTGTATCCTAAAGCTGGGACTGGCGAATAACACTTATACTGAAAGGGGTTGCCAAACTTCCAACACACTAGAGTCTCCTGAAATCTCAACATATATTTTTTCATCCAATCTTCATGATACTTTCATGTAATGATCAGTACACCAATCCCACTTGGATGCCAAAGTTTAGTTCTCCTAGATTGAAGCATTCTTTTGGAGTAGCAGTTTAAATTTTTAGGTTTCACTCTGTTTTCTCCTATATTGACAAATATAGTTCGAACTCTAAATCAAACACGGTTTGTGCTAGCTTCTTGAAACTTGAAACAGTAAAGTAGTTCTACATTCTATTTTTATTTTTTGTTTCCTCTGGATGTAGACCTAAGCAGAGACTCACGAAAGACACATTCAATGAAAGGCGTTGTTAGGCTGCCAAAATACTACAGTCTCCTGAAATCTCAACATACTTTTTTTTTCCGACCTTCATGATGATTTCAAGAAATGAGCAGTACACCAATAAAACGTGGATGTTCATGTTTCGTTCTCCTAGGTTGAAGCATTCGTTTGCAGTAACAGTTTGAATTTTTAGTTTTCACTCTGTTTTCTCCTATATTGACAGATGCAGTTCGAACTCTAAATCAAACACGGTTTGTGCTAGCTTCTTGAAACTTGACACAATAAAGTAGTTCTACGTTCTATCTCTAAGGTTTGTTTCCTCTTGTATCCTAAAGCTGGGACTGGCGAATAACACTTATACTGAAAGGGGTTGCCAAACTTCCACACACTAGAGTCTCCTGAAATCTCAACATATATTTTTTCATCCAATCTTCATGATACTTTCAAGTAATGATCAGTACACCAATCCCACTTGGATGCCAAAGTTTAGATCTCCTAGTTTGAAGCATTCTTTTGGAGTAACAGTTTGAATTTTTAGGTTTCACTCTGTTTTCTCCTATATTGACAAATGTAGTTCGAACTCTAAATCAAACACGGTTTGTGCAAGCTTCTTGAAACTTGAAACAGTAAAGTAGTTCTACATTCTATTTTTACTTTTTGTTTCCTCTGGATGTAGACCTAAGCAGAGACTGACGAAAGACACATTCAATGAAAGGCGTTGTTAGGCTGCCAAAATACTACAGTCTCCTGAAATCTCAAAATATTTTTTTTCCGACCTTCATGATAATTTCATGTAATCAGCAGTAAACCAATAAAACGTGGATGTTCAAGTTTCGTTCTCCTAGCTTGAAGCATTCGTTTGCAGTAACAGTTTGAATTTTTAGTTTTCACTCTGTTTTCTCCTATATGGACAGATGCAGTTCAAACTCTAAATCAAACATGGTTTGTACTAGCTTCTTGAAACTTGACACAACAAAGTAGTTCTACGTTCTATCTCTAAGGTTTGTTTCCTCTTGATGTAGCCTTAAGCAGAGACTGGCGAATAACACTTTCAATGAAAGGCGTTGTTAAGCTTCCAAAAAACTACCGTCTCCTGAAATCTCAACATACATTTTTTCATCCAATCTTCAAGATTCTTTCAAGTATTGATCAGTACACCAATCAAACGTGGATGCCCAAGTTTTGTTCTTCTAGGTTGTAGCATTCATTTGCAGGAACAGTTAGAAATTATAGGTTTCACTCTGTTTTCTCCTATATTGACAGATGCAGTTAGAACTCTAAATCAAACACGGTTTGTGCTAGCTTCTTGAAACTTGACACAATAAAGTAGTTCTACGTTCTATCTCTAAGGTTTGTTTCCTCTTGTATCCTAAAGCTGGGACTGGCGAATAACACTTATACTGAAAGGGGTTGCCAAACTTCCAACACACTAGAGTCTCCTGAAATCTCAAAATATATTTTTTCATCCAATCTTCATGATACTTTCAAGTAATGATCAGTACACCAATCCCACTTGGATGCCCAAGTTTAGTTCTCCTAGATTGAAGCATTCTTTTGGAGTAACAGTTTGAATTTTTAGGTTTCACTCTGTTTTCTCCTA